>NC_072739.1:19050300-19350300 GCF_026930045.1 Uloborus diversus
AGATGTACTTATGAATTATTTACATGAACAGCCAAAAATATTCTGGGATATTAAAGTTACGATAAAACAAAATCGTTTCTCAAACGTTCAACATTTCAATCAAAATAACAATAAAATAAAATGCGCATAAAATTTTTCGACAGTTAAAAATTTAAAGAAACTCCTAACACTATCGAATAACCGCTAACAGGAAATGATTCAAACACTTGAACGAAAAAGCAAAAGAAAAAGATAGACGGAGAGAGATTTCTTTTTTATTTTTTGCGTCCGCTACACGAAGTACAAGAATCATTTTTATTTCGGTTCTCACTTGTTGGTTATTGAAAATATCATTGCGGTTACTATTTCGGTGATTAAATGTTGCTTATCGAGTACTCAAGAAAATAATGATAGATACATTTAGTAGCGTTTTGTGTGAATGATGGAATTTTCACGACAGGTAACGGTAACCTGAAAATAAACAACCAACGGTACTACGGTATCGTAACGGACTAACGGTAACTGAAAAGCATTAAACGTACTTTTAACTATGTTTGAAAGCCCTAAAAGCTACAAAGTGATCAAAAGCTGTACTTACTTGTTATTTTAAAGAATTATCCTACAAAAGTTGAGATTTAATCCAATAGTGTACTTCATTCAATGTGAAAGACGTAGAAGCCACGCGTAGTGCAACCTATCATTCGTCCGCCATATTGAAGTGGTTGAATGGTGAATGTATGCCGGAAGCGCATGCGCCAGCAAGTCATTTAGCGATTGCTTGCTGTTTTGGCACCCCTGTCTACGACTGTCTGCTACTTTCGCACCTCTGCTTTACTTCCTGGCCAGTATGGCACCCTTGGTCACCATGCTTTCACCTTAGGGGGAATATATTCACTCGTCTGGAACCTCTGGTTATAACAGTGTACGGTGCACCAGTAAATCCGGCCTATTCTCTGTAGATATTTTTAAGTGTCTGTAGTCCAGATGCGAAGGGGAAGGGGGATTTTGGGGGTGAAAAACCCCCCAGAGCCATTGGTTATGCAAATTTAAATACAGTAGTTTATGCGTATGAAAGGACTGTTTTGATCAAAAACCTCCTTCAGAAAGTATTTTTGATCAAACAAACCCCTCCAGAAGGTATTTTTTGGCTGCACTAGTGGTGTAGTCCATCCGGTAATTTGAAGTAATATATGGTTTCGGAAATGTTTAATGTTGATTTTAATTTTTTTAATGTTTATTTCAATTTTCTGTTAGACATAAAAACGCATTTTAAAGTGCAATTTAGTGAGCTATTCCATTTGTTATTCAAGCTTGAAGGGTGAACTGCTTCGACAAAATCTGCGTTTCCAATAGGACTTGCATGTACAGAAAGGGTTTAACATTTGCAACAAGCATAACGCAAGTCAAATTTCAATCGAGTATTAACATATAGTACTATTCAACATTATTTAAGTCAGGTTGCATTAGATGTTACGTAACATTGGAAAAAATTAACAAATATTACTCATTCAAATTTCTTCAATGTATCATTAAAGTGCCTTTGAATATTACCAATGTTGTTTCTAACATGGGGGTCACCTTCCCCCTCCCCCCGAGAAAAAAAATTAAAATTAATTTATTATGTAAATGTAAAATTTGTTCAATTTTCAGAAACTACTTTTTTTGTGATGTAACTAAAGTTTAAATAAAAAACAGGTAAAAATTACAAATGTATTTTATAAAATATAATACGTTAAAAGATTAAATATAATTCAAGATTTATTCGGAGAAATTTCCAAAATTTTTTAAAAATCTTTTATAAACTCATAAATCCACTGTGGGTGCCACCACCCATGTGGGGGGTGGTTACCCACCCCCATAGTGACGGCACTACAATTACTAATCCTTTCATATGTGAATTTTATTTTGTAAATTAAAAAAAAAATGTTTGACGCATCATTCCTTTGAATACAGCATTGTATTTCAGAGCTGATTTTCGTAAACTTTTTCGTCAGAGATTAGATAAATTTTGTGATTAGCACTTGAAGATTAGTTCGCGTTGTAGCGCTTCGACACATTCAGTGATTTTAATCGAAATCACAAAAGCATATCGTGTTAAACCTGTGATATCAAGCACAATTATTCGATTTTATTTATTTGTTTACTTTATTTATTTATTATTCAATAATTTATTTTTCATTTTGTTTACTTATTTATTTACTTATTTGTGTGATTTATTTCATTAGTTTATTTCATCATTTTATATTTCATGTATTTATTTAATTCATTTATTTTATTTTATTTATGCATTCATTCATTTTATTTCATTTTATTTTATTTATGCATTCATTCATTTTATTTCATTTTATTTTATTTATTCATTTATTTTACTTGTTCGTTTATTTTATTTATTTATTTATTTTTTTATTTATTTTACTTATTTTTATTTATTTTTATTTTAGTTATTTATTTATTCACGGATTAGCAATATTATTAAAAACATATTTGAAATATTTAAAATTTCAATTTTATTGTAGTATGAAGTTCAACAATATTGCTAACACGTACTTCGTGGTGAGGATTAACCTTTGGTATGCGAGAAGTCCAAGTAAATGGGACTATTTGCAAAAGATTCGTATAAAAGTACTTCTGAAGTTTAGCAGTAAAGACTTAAATACCATAAAAAGTGTTCATGTATTTCAAATTGTTTTTAGTTTTATGTGTAGCATTTAAAACAGAATTTTTAAAAAGACACCCATTTCTACATTTTTAGTTAAACTTAAGTGTTGAACTAATCTCATAGTCAAGCGCCAAAAAATATACACAAATGTGTAACCCCATTTTTTAACCGACTTCAAAAAGGAGGCGGTTATCAGTTCATACCGTATGTATGTTTTTTTTTTGTCCACTCATAGCGTCTCACCTAGTGAACCGATTTTGATGATTCTTTTTTTAATGGATAGGGGATGGCTCAACTTAGGTCCCATTACTTTGTTTGACCATATTTGTTCTTTAGAAAAAAAGTTATGGGCAAAAAACAGCACATTTTATGCAATTTCCCTATTAAATGATTAAAATGATATTATAGCGAAGTTCCCACTTTTCATCCGTGGATAACGGTGGCTCAGTGGTAGAATTCTCGCCTCCCACACGAGCGACCAGGGTTCAAATCCCGACTAGGACAAAGTGAATTTTACTACAATAAAATTTCGTTTCTACTGTTTCCCGTATTTTCTCGAATGTTCTATTAATTTCTGTATCTTTCCAAGTCTGGAAAGTTCCAGCACTTTCTCAAGTTGTATATAAGGAGATGTAACGTTCATTTGTGGTTCTGAATAAAGATCTCGAGTTGAGACTAACGAGTATTCGCTTCATTTGGCTTTCACATTTGTCTTCGCTATCTTCATCTACGCGACAATATGAAACTCATTGTTATAAAAGTTTGGTGCCATATAACGTTAATAGTAGTTGTAATGATAATTTTGAATAAAGGCTTTTCTAAAGCAATACAGTGATATAGAGCCGAACTTCTTACTTTTACTGAAATATCTACATTTACACTAAAAAGAATGAAATAAAAAAATTTTGAAAAAAAAATTAGAACCGACTTCAAAATTGCTCTAAAAAGTGAAAAATAATTTTATTCTTTAAACACCATCGATAATGCTTTTAAACATAATTTTTGAAGTTGGCGCAAAAACGATAGATAAAATCATTTACAGTCATAACTGAACTAGAACTAGAAATTTAACCAGGCCCAGTTTCTTCACTATCACATAAATTATGCATTGATGACAACATATTTGAATAACGATATAAATGTTTCGTTCGTAACTTCGGATGCTTTTCTGAAAAAAATATGAACGAAGCATGGTTACACTGGGTTTTACGTTTTGTTTTTGCGCCAACTTCAAAAATTATGTTTAAAAGCATTATCGATGGTGTTTAAAGAATAAAATTATTTTTCACTTTTTAGAGCAATTTTGAAGTCGGTTCTATTTTTTTTTTTTTTTTTTTTCAAAATTTTTTGTTAGTATATCTCCAATTGGAGTCGCTGGCTTTCTCGGAACGATACAAAATGAACTAATCTACACACAGATTTTAAAAAAATGCCCATCGTCTAGAAAATCTCTAGGAAGCTGTTGTTCTAAATAAAGGTTTCTTAGTAGCGATACAGCTTCTTAATTGGCAGATTGAAACGATACAGTCTTATATAATGCTACTTAAGAAGATGATATTTTGTTATTAGAAACCTTTATGGAAGCCCAGTTTCTTCTTGAGTTTCAAGCAAGTAGGCAGTTTATAAAAATATACCCAAATGCAAATGTTTAATCATTTTTGTTCGTATAGTTCCAATTGGAGTCACTGGGTTTCTTGGAGTGATACAAAATGAAATTATCTACACACAAATTTTTAAAATATGTCCGTTGTCTAGAAAATCTCTAGGAAGCTGGCCTTCCATATAAAGGTTTCTTAGTAGCGATACAGCTTTTTAAGTATCGTTGAAACGACATATAAGGTTTATTATTATTATTATTACTATTAGGAAATTTTATGGAAGCTTCGTTTCCTCTTGAGTTTCTAGTAAACAAGCATTCATTATTATTATTTAAAATTTAAATATTTATTTTATTTATTTATTTTTTTTTTTACTTTGTGCGAGTGTAAATCTCCAAATTCTACTGACGAAAAACAAAACTTAAAACATCCAACTCTGGAAAAATGCCTTTTTGTAGCTGTAGTTACAGATTTATTTGCAAATCAGCTTCAGAAAGAGCAAATATTATTTTGATTCAGTTTTATTTAAATAATATTTAACAATGTAGTTCAAATTCTTTTCACGTCAATTTAGACGCTCGAATAATACTTGATAATACAACCAAATAGAATGTTGAGCTTTCTACGGCAAGTTGAAATAATATTAAACAAAGCTAAAATTGCGCAAATAGCAATGAAAATTACAGGCATATGTTTCAGGGTTATGTAAATAAAATAAACAAAAAAATGAAAAGTATCCACAAAAAACTTTTTTTTTTTTTTGGTTACTAAGAAAGAGGTTTCTTGAAACCTCGAAACACATGATTGCAATTTTTATTGTCTTCTGCAGAATTTCAAGTTTATAATTTCAGCATAACTTAGTGTTAATTAATGTTGCAATTCAATTGGACTCGAATAATGTTGAAAGGTAAAACTTCGTTCGTATTAATATTTTTATAAAATTTTATATACACTGGAGAGAGAAAAATGCACATTTACAAGAAAATAACTTGGAAACTGGCCATTAAGGTTTCTAGCTCCGATACAGCATTATCTTAAGTAATGTTACTTAAAAAGGAGTTGTATTGTTAGAACGTTATTTAAGAAGGAGGTGTATTGTTATATCGTTATTTAAGAAGGAAGTGTATTGTTACAGCGTTACTTAAGAAGGAGTAGTATTGTTACAACGTTACTTCACAAAGAGTTGTATCGTTACAACGTTTTACTTCGCAAGGAGTTGTATCGTTACAACGTTACTTCGCAAGGAGTTGTATCGTTACAACGTTACTTTACAAGGAGTTGTATCGTTACAATGTTGCTTCACAAGGAGTTGTATCGTTACAATGTTACTTCACAAGGAGTTGTATTGTTGTAACGTTACTTCGCAAGGAGTTGTATCGTTATAACATTACTTCACAAGGAATTGTATCGTTACAATGTTATTCAAGATGGAGTTGTATCGTTATACCGTTACTTCAGAAGGAGTTGGAGCGCTTCAACGTTACTCAAGAAGGAGCTTTATCGTTACAATGTTACTTAAGAGGAAGCTGTATCGTTACAACGTTGCTAAGAAGGAGCCGTATCGTGACAACGTTACTTAGGAAGGAGTTGCATCGTAACAACCCCCTCCCCGTTACTTAAGAAGAAGTTATATCTTTATAACATCACTTAAGAAGGAGCTGTATCGTTATTAGAATGCTTTGACGAAGCCCAGTTCACCAGACATTTTCTAATATTCGAACTTTTTTTTACAGTGCATGATGAAATTTCTTATTGTGAAACTATGTTTATTAGGGCTAAGGGGAAAATTATGGAGGAAAATTCATAAAAGGAAGATGCAGATGCACAAGCTTTATCCCAAATTGAAAGAGGGGGAAATCGGAAGAGAAAAATTGGTACCGAAGAGAAGTAAATGGACTGGATTGCGATATTCAGGTAAGGAAGATACCAGACAGCTCACTGTTACCCATTCTCAGGATGGTCGCGCCTTGGAGGGATTTCGCGGCATCATTCTTTAAGAAAGCGTTATGAGAATTTTATGCAGGGGCTGTCTATAAATAATGTCACACTTCACTATACCCCCCTTGTCACATGTCACACTTGTTTTCAATGATATATCCTTATAAAAAAAAGACGTGATGTCCCACTTCTTCTTACCCCTTCCCTCCGCCTTGTCACAAACTGTCACAATTTCACGAACCTCCTCAAAGAGGAACATTATTTGTGGACAGCTCCTTCTTACAGTTTGAGATTACTTATGTGCGCAAATCGAATGTGAAAGCACAAAAAGTGCACACACGGAGCTACATATATCATAAAGCTTACAACTCCTTGAAATGCGAAAAAAATCTCTGGCTCCGAAACATGTGAATGCACAGCCCCCCCCCCCCTACCCACAGTACAGTTCTTCAACGGTCAGCCATCTGAAAGTTATAACGCAGCAATATGTCTAAGGGCCTATTTTTTTCTTTTCTCTCTTTCATTGCATTAAAAATGGGAATTAACGTAGTTCTTCCCAGTTTGTGCTTAAAGACGTCATATTTTAAGAATTTGTTTCTTAGTCTCATTAACTCTTGAATTAAATATTTTTTCCCCTTTCAATATCTAGTTTGCAGTTTGAGGTTGGGACGATTAGCATGAACAAATTTCGCCGGGTTTTTTTCACTGTGATCAGCTGAAATTGTTACTTAACTTTAGTTTGAAGGAATTTTAACCTTTTCCTCTTTTTTTTGAGGGGGGGGGGGGTAGTTACTTTAAATGCGAACTTTTCAAATCGAATAGAATTTATGGCGAGAGAAAGCTAAAACTTGAAACAATTCGCCTAATTTTTTTTTTTTTTTTAATTTTCAATACAGTAGGACCTCATTTACCTAGACTAACGGGCGATTACAATCATTCGAATAAATGAAAGTACTGATTAAACGAAATAACCTATAAATTGAGCCAAGATACAAAACCAAACTAATTACTGTACACAGTAAAAATTGTATTTTAAGCTCAAGACAATGAAATACAAAACTGCGTAAGAGAAAATTAAGTGTAGTATATACATACCATAAATAATTATAGATAAATAACGTATTCGTGCACAGTCGAAACTCAATCTACCGATACAGCATTTAGTTTCTGTATAAATAAATAAGAGTAAATACCTCCTTAGTACAGCCTAGATCTATGGCTACAGCATTTTTTTTTCCTCATGTAACCATCATCTAATTTCACGGGTCCCTTCGTAAAAAGTATCTAAATAATATTAAATACTAGCGGCCCGTTCCGACTTTGTTCGGTTTAAAAAACTATATATTTTAAATAAATATTCTGCATATACTTTTTAATTTAAAATTTAATAGTAAGCAACATTTTTTGATTTCTTTTTATGAGGTTTGAAACAAATTGCCTCATTTCCTGATCAAGAGAGACCAACATATAATTCCCACTGGACAATACAATCTTCCCGTATGTAACGTTGCACTACGTGTCATATATTTCTTCGTTTGAACTTCAGATTTGATTATGGTGATGGCATAAGAAATTTTCCTTTTAAATTGTAATCACTCAAATTGGACATGGAAACATGCTGGGACCATGGGATGCAAGGATTATGATAAAACTGATCTGCTTCTGGTGCTGTAAGAACAATACTCTAAATCATATTATTCCATAGTGATTTTAATTGGGATCGAATTCCATAGCATAGATTATTCAAATTAAAGTTGCAATTGTCGTCCTCTATCAGATCGAGTTCTATACATGCTACTTGATAGGTTGGCAGGACCTTTAACTGTCAAAAGACTTTCGAAATAGATTGGACCACAAAAATGTTCTAATGTTTGAATGTCCTAAAGGACGAAAATCTTATGCGCAATTACCCTTCGAGGGGAGATTTTTCTAAATTAAATGAACTTTTGTGAGCTCATTAGCAGATGTTTTTCATTTTGATTTCAGTATCAATTAAGACACCTTAAAGAGTAGTCCGAAATGCATGCGAAGTTACAACTTTTAGAAACATGGATTAATTTCGTCTATATCTGCACTACTTGAATTCAAAAACTAATTTGCCCGAAACAAATCTGAATTATAATTCGTATCAATAAATTTTTGAAGCATAAACATTCTGTAACTCTGAATGGATTGCAAATGTCCAAGACTAATAGTAAGCTACATACCTTGCCCTTTTTCGCGGTTCTGACATTTCCAACCCTCAGCATTTTGTTCGAAGAAAACCTTAGGTCAGTTTGTCATTGCACATGCTGGACAATCGGTGCTTGTTTTTACGTATATAAGAATGAAAGATTACGAAACATAAACTGGTAGCGAAGACAAACTATTGTTTTAAAAATTAATATTATTAATGCATAATTCATAGCTTATGTCACTCAGTAAGAATGCACCTCAAATCCGATCTTTCTCTTTATAATATTAGGTGTAGATTCTCACTTTCTTGGCTTACGAAAGTATCAGGTTTCCGCATTTAAAGTTTGTCCTGATCTTTAAAAAAATATTCAGCCCCTTGCTTAAATATAAAATCTTTATGTAAAACTTTATTGAATTAGGGTAAACGAAATGTCCCATTACTGTACAAATTACAATTTGGAGCAATCGTTTGAATTCTTAGCTATGGCGACTATGCATCAATTGGTCCAAACGTTCCTACATGAGATTGTTCGAGAAATGATCGCGAAGAGCAAAGAAGTAGACAATGATGATGGCGAATGATGTATAAGATAATGTTCGAACATTTTTTAAACACAGACGTTTGTTACATATTATGCATCATGTGAAACAAGGAGGAACTTAATTCGCATGAATTAACGAAATTCTACTGGGTGGTTTAAAAAAAGAAGAAGTTACAGACAAAACTTTCTCAACATTATTGAAAATAAAACAATGAATTTAGTTATATTTCTACTGTTTTTTTTTTTTTTTTTTGAAATATAATGTGCATTTTGTCCCTAACAAAATCTTCTAAAATTTAACAGCGGAATTACTGTCAGAAATTTTCTTCGCAATGATATTGTGTTCATAGTTTTCCCGCAGAGCAATGAATGGTCCCGTGATAAATCATCCATCAAGGTATATATATATATATACATATGCTCAATCTATTGCTCAAATTTTAATTTAATTTGACACCTTTTTAAAGATTTATAAATGTTTAAAATGCTTGTACGGATCACAGTCGTGGTGCTTGCAAATAAACAATTAAAAAAAAATAATAACAATGATTCCTCTACCAATCAGTCAAAACATTCATTTAGTCAAAACCTCTAAAAAGTTATAACGAATTCAATAATTATTAAAACTACAAGTTGAGAATCAAAGATATCAAGCGAATAATATTTCAAAGCTGCTTACTATACCAAAAATTTAGTAACATATATGTTTACGGATTAAGAAGCGATCACAAGTAAATGGCTCCCATTTGTGAAATCTCGAGTAAGAATACGGCAGACATAAGTTTAAACCCTTTGATTTCCCGTGCACATGACATTCTTCAGGGGAACTATCTAGAAGTGTGCAACAATCTGCCTCCCCCTCTTTTCACTGTTTACAAAAAAAAAAAAAAAAAAACTCATTTTACTAAAAGAAGGTAAAGAAAGTGTGTGGATGCACCACATGTTTCTGGTAAAAATGGTTAGCCCCATACTCTTGATTTAATTAAGCGGCGTATTTGATTTAAATATCTGTCAGTTTTTCGATGCTAAAGCTGGATTTCGTTCCGTTTTTGAGGGTTTGATTCATTAAACTGGCTGATTCAATTAACCACTGGTTCAAATATCCAGCCAGGGGCGGATTTACAGTCAATTCAAGGGGGGGGGGCGGTTGAAACCGTAAAAGTGTAAAAGTCATTCCTCCCTCCAAACCCGTCATGTAGGGGGGCAGGAAATCAATTCCCCCTTTTTCCCCCCTATTGCCCCTCACGAACTTATCGCCCCCTTGAAGTGTCAAATCTCCCCTTTGGGGACTAAGCCCCAGGGTTGGAAACCACTGTTCTAAGCCATAGCAATACTAGTATAGTGCAGTAAATGAAAGAAAAAGGTTGGAAGACATATACAGAAATATAAAAATTATTAAAGCTCAAAAAATGGGGGAGGGGTGAGCTTAGTTCAAATTAAAAAGTAGGTAACTCTGTCCATCCTCGACTACAGTAGCTGTCTAAACTTAATTTAAAGCAAATTTGTGGTATGTACTTGATTGAAATTAGTAGCTATTGCTGGTAATTCCTTCAATTCTATATTATTGGTTTTAGAATATAACGGTCGTTGAGGGGGGGGGGGGGGTCGCCCCTACCGCCCCCTAGTAAATCCGCCACTGTATCAAGCGCTCATTACATGTCCAGGGTCAAAAGACCATGTCTTTGAAGTTTGTTTTGGATGACATAACATTGCAAGCAAGATCGCTAAATGACTAAAAAAATAAAAATTTAATAAATGGAGAATAGGATGAATACCTAAAATACGAAAAGATTCTTACCTGTAGTACGGATGGTATCCTTGTTGGGGTATGTGCAGATCCATGGGCATGGGCCCGTACCCTTCCGGTTGCATCATCGTAAAAATCCAAAATTTAAGACATTTGTGTGCAGGAAACAAAAATAGTTTCGATTATGTGCTGAAATCACAGATGCAACAAGTGATCAATCACTTGATGGTTACGTTCCCATGCTGATGATGATATTCTCCAAAAAAGAGTGCTGGTTTTTTTCTTTATTTCTTTTGAAACAAACAATTTTTAATTAATAAATATTTTGCGAATTTCTTGTCTCATATCGCTTGGAAAGTGTTGCTTTTTGAAGATTATCAGATGGTAACCATTTTTCCTTTTTCCAAACTTAAATATTTTTTTCTTTTTCCGAAAAATTCTTTCAGTGTGATTTTCAAACGTTTTGGCACTTAATAAACACAGGCGCGAATCTGTATTGGAAAAATCAAACTTCTCAAGTCTTTTGACGTTTTTCAGAATTATCCATAATGATTTTTTTGCAGAATTAATTGGTGTAAATATAATCCATTTGCCGCCGATAATAATCACAAATTACAGCAGCCCGGTTGCATCATTGGCGTAATAAGCGACGAAGTAAACACTACCCCCTCGGCATGCTCTTCGTACGTGCCACCAGACAGACAGACGCACAGGTGACCAGCTCAGCGCCGAACCACGCTAATAATGTGTGACTGCGGCTCGCCGTGTTTTGCGCCGATCCCCCGTTAGGCCTAAGGTGGCCAGTTTGTGACGTAAGCCAGGCAAGCGCCAGAGGATAGCGATAGAAGAAAAAAAAATCGAACAAAAACGAACGTCGCGGGGTGTGGAGAGAGAGGGGGGGAGGAGGATCGGCCCTTCTGGCCCGCGCGGTCCCCGCCCAGCGATGCGCGGATTCCCGCCAGCGCAGACGATAAGTTGCGTCGCAGACGATCGGTTGATGCGGAGGATCGCGGTGCGGCCGAGATTTTCCTGCCTGCTACCGGTTGGATTGAGCGGCGGGAGGCCGTTGGGGTTGCGGCACAGATTTTCTCCTGTTTTCGCGGTTGATTTTCGTTCGGTTGCGGAAAAGTCGCTCTAATTGCGCCGAGAGATGGCGTTTATTATGTTTTCATTAGATTGTCGTAGTTCGTTTTTCATGTTTGTTTTTCCTTCGGTGGATTTTCAATAATGACATGTATTTTACTTTTTGAATTATCCTTTAGAAACTGTTTACAAGGAAATTTGGATTAGTGTTTCTGATTGACACATTTAGTTTTAATTTCTTCAAAAGATTTTGCCCTTTGTGATTATCCTGCTACTTGTTCATTTGTTTTTCTCGATTTCTTTTTATTCGTTCAATTTTTCCATTTACATTTTTGCCTCGTTAAGTGGAAATCACGTGAATATGGTTGATATTAAATGATCGCTTTTGCTTTTCCTTACAAGAAATTCTCAATTCTATGACCATTAACATTTTCGTCAGTGACACAAACTATTTTCTTCAATAGGTATTGACTCAATGCTTCTGACATTTTACTCTGTCCTCATCATTTAGTTTTTCGGGGTGTTTCAACTTTTATTGACTGTCAATGGAACAGTTGCTATAACACAATTAGAAAAGGACTGCACAGACATACAGCAAAATTTTGTCCATGTTCTTAGACGCACTTACTTGAATTTTAATCCATTGAAAAAAGACTAATGGGCGGTAATTTACTGAATATACCATGCCTTGCCATCAATGTTCGAGTTGAACCGGACCAATGCTTCGGTCACTCGTCTGGTCTGTGCAAATTCTATATTAGCTACCAGTTTGTTTGCCACTCTTGGCTTCTTTAAAAGGTTTTCCATCTCCAGCTCTATCACTTTCCTATGCCGGGTTGATGAGTGCTAATAAGCACGAAACTGCAGTCCTCGGGTGGAACTGACTGAGCTGGTGGTGTATTTCATGTATTAGAAAAAGGTTTCACTTGTCCTAAGTATTATTACATTATTTCATTTTATTTTTGCTTCAAATGGGATTTCGTATTGATATCTCACCCTTTTAGGACCCTGTGCATTCATGTCGTGCCACTGTCGTCACATCGCCGACACTTGAGAATTATAACAACCCGTTTCCTGCCAAATAATGACACTTAGGCGTAAAAGTACACTGTGAAAAAAAGTTCCGAACGTTACTGATTATTTCCGTGCAACGTTTCGGGATTTCGATGGTTTTTATCCACTTCCTGAAAAAAATCAAGTATCTTTGTCAAAAATTTTCCCGAATTCCTACAAGTTGCACGAATGCAGACTTCTTACTGTTGTGAAAAATAGTTTTAGCTCCTAGTTCAAAGATTTACAGAACGTATTCATAAAGTGTATACGCTGCAGCCGAATTGCGGGTTGTCCAGTCTGATTAAGCTCCCAAAGGGAGCCAATAAGTCCATGGAACGTAGCTTTGCAGGAGAGCAAAATTCTTAATGTTTGCTTGCAATTCTGCCTTAGCTTTGATTCTGTTTCCAATACTGATTATGGAACTATATTGATAAATCAGGAAGGCGCCAAGTTATTATCTTATACCTACCTAAGTTTACTTTAAATTTCCAGAGACACGACTGACTTTAAACGGGACGATTTTTTAATTTTTCAGGACGTTTCCAGGATCATTTCAGGAAGGTTACTGAATTTTAGCGGAAAACATTCCTGGCTTTTCCAAGATCTGGCAGACATGGCAGATCTTGGCATGATCCAGTGACAAGACACTGGCAGAAATTGGGCACATCAGCTGTCCCTTATTTTCCAGGAACGTTTCTGAATCGTTTTTACAGTGTACAGTTGAATTCCAATTATCGAAACAAATTGGGACCGGATTCCATTCGGATAATCCGAAATTCGGATAGTTGAAATTTTTTCCGAAGAAAATGGTTATATTGCCGTAATTATTGTACAAAAGTCGAAAATGGAAAAAATAAACTATATTTTAAGGAAAAATGACTTCAATTAGTCAAATGAAAAGAAAACACTTCACATAATATGCGTGCTTACATGCTTTGTACATCAGTGTAGCATGTACGTAACGACTTCTGAACATCTTGATTAAAGTAAACTGCTTGACTAATAGGAATATCATGCAGACAAAATATTTGATTTGCGAATCGCGGTATGTTTCCGTCTTAAATTTTCTCTGAAAGTCTGAAAGCGTTTCGGATAATCAGCAGTGCGGATAGTTGGAGTCCGGATAATTGGAGTTATTATGTAATTTTTGTACAGTCGGCTCCAACTACAACACAATTTCACTTGCGCGAAATGGCTGTAACGCGAGTTTTTCACGAGTAACGAATTTGTAGAACTAACGCGAATTTTTCGCTCACAGCACGAAGTTTTTTGGAAGGAAGTATCGACTTCGTTATTGTCTACTAAATATTGATTTCGTAAGTTTTATTACATTCTTCTAAGCATCACTGACAGAGAAAGTTCAGACACCAAACTAGTCAATGCATCGCGTTGTTAGTGCACCAAATAACCACTCATCATTTTTCATTTATTCATTTTTCTTATTCTAAAAATAAAATGTTGATGACATATAATGGTAACTCAATGGCACCTTCATCTAAAGTTTGTGAAGATGGGAAAAAAAAAAGTTTCTGATTTTCGATATGTCAATATGCTTGAACAACTACAAAATAGCGACGGTAGCGCGACAACAAGTATGAGTGGACCTTCCATACGTACAATTAAAAGTCAAAACAAAGAGATACCTGTAAAAGTTCAGAACTTCGTTTCAATATTGAAGCTTGCAGAGCAGTCTAAGCAAAGTAAACATTATGAAAATTGAAGATGCTCTTGTATTGTGGATTAAAGAGATCAGGAAGAGGTGCTGTTGCCATAAATCGAAACGTTATAAAAGAAAAGGCGAAGCAACTGCACTGTTAAAAAACTTTCCTGAAAATAACGGATAAAGTACCGGCAGCAAAGTTGCCGTAAATATTACGTTTCCGTTAAATTATTTTCCGTGACTTAACAGAAGTTCCATTTCTCATTTCTCCGTTTAGTTCTGTTCATCCATTTATAAATTTTCCGTGATTTATCGAAAATTCCATTTCTCTTCTTTCCGTTGATATATTTTTCCGTTTTTAAATTTTCCGTTCATCTCTTTTTCCGTTTTTAAATTTTCTGTGTCTTTACAGAACTTTCGGTTCTTGATTTTTCGTTGCGCTATTTTTTCGTTTTTCATTTTCACATATTTTACTGAAATTTCACTCTCGTTTTTTTATTCTATCTTTAAAATGATATATGTATAATAGAAAAATAGATAACCATTCAAAAACTATTATTTTTTAATTTGTATTTATTACTAAAATATATTTTAAGGGAAAATTTTGCTTGTAACTTACCTACCATACACCTTCAGATGAAACAAATTAATCAAATAGTACAAGCAGAAAAATTGATGGATTTGATTATGACACCAATTGTCCCTGCTGATACTGTTCGATATTCTCTTCGTCGTACATTGTCTGGGGTGGCATGGAAAAGCATATATGAAAAATAGAATATTTTTATTTGAAGAATGAGTCAAATAAAATACCACTAAAAACCTGTTGACTTTATCATGGAATAATATACCTGATTGGAGAGTATACCAATTTACTGTGTTTAAAAGCAGAATCATTGACATACACGTGAAGAATTTTTTTTCTCAGATGATGTATACCCCCCCCCCCCGGTGATTTCCGCATTTTTCACTCATTGGAATAGCAACATAGATTTTTAGTGCATAAGCATTATACTTAGGCTAAACATATCAATCAGTTCGTTTTACCCGAAATGTTTTAACAAGAAACTTGCAATAATCTCAAATAAGTTGTTGGATGAGATCCTAAGGAAATAAATTAAATAATTTATATTTTTTATTATAAATGAAATCCCGAGAGAAGTAATGAATGTTTCCAGATTTCTAAGTAGTCAAGAAAACTTATTCTTGTCAAAATTTGAATCGTATTTTCAAAGATTAACAATCTACTATGCCTTTTCGCAAAAAATATAACAGCAAGACATACTTTTATTTAGAGATTCAAAATGTTTACTTTCAATCTGTCCAAAAAAAAAAAAAAACTGAGTGACTTTTTTCTGTCTTGCTCGCACACCACGATAACTCCGGTTGATACGAAATGTTGGCATTTAACGTTTTAATGACTTTCAAGAATACAACGCGTTAGAGCAAAAACAGTAACTTTATAATAGTTCTATAAATTCTAAATCAGCTACCATCGGAATTCTATCAAATGCATATTAACAAGGAAAATACATTTGTATATTAACATATACAAAGATATTCAACAATACTTACATGTGACCAGCGGTGCTAAATTTAAGTATCTCCATTGCATCTGGATACAAGTAATCCAATAAATAGCCTTTATTTTAAATGGATAACACGAGATCCTAAAACTATTCTCACCGCTAGAACACACAATATGACTAACGAATAGAATTGTTCGAAGTATTGAGCAAAATAATATTCTGATACTGACTCAGTAAAATCCACAACAAATCACCGGGGGGATCAAAACACATCTGCCTGTCTGAAAATGGCGCGATCATTTTTTCCAAACCTACAAAACCTAAAGGAGTAAAAACAATTTCGACATACGAGTATATTACTCTCCAGACATGAAATAGCAAGCTATGTATTTTGTCTACAACATCTGAGATGTTATCTAAATAAGCTTTTAATTAACAACATGTAACAGTGCGATTTAATAAGCACAATCAAAAAGTGACGTGTATCATAACTTGAAGGCTAATCAGAATACTAACGAAGTACAGCACAGCGGCAACCCTAAAAATGGAAAAATTCCGTTTTCGTTGTTTTCTTTCGTGATATTTCTGTTTTTGTAAGGAAAAAATACGTTTTGCTGCTATTACGGAAACATTCTGTTAAAATCAGTCAGAAAACTACCTGAATTTTCAGGTTTTTTTTAACAGTGTGTTTTTTAAAATGTATTAGATAAGAATAACGATCATGGAGCATAAATCATCATTATCTTCATTTTGTAACTCAAATATTGTTACTACAGGGTGGCGACAGATCAGGGAAATCAGGGAGATCAGGGAAAAGTCAGGGAACTTTATTAATCAGGGAAAAGTCAGGGAAATATCAGGGAATTTTGAAAAAATAACAAAAAATCAGGGAAAATTGATTTTTTGAAGAATTTTTTTTTTTTTTTGCTTTACAAAGTTAAGTACTCTTAATTCCCTACGCATTTTCCGCCAATTATCTGTTCAAAAAAAAAGTAAAATTAATGAGGTGCGATTATACTGCTGCATATTTGTGCATCTTTTTTCCTCAACGTCAAAGTATTGAATCTTACTTATTAACCACAGGATGAACTTCCTAAGATTGCTTTTGTGTCTGTTAGGTTGTTTATTTTACATAGCTTGAAATTTCCTTTTACGCTTTCAATGCTACGTAAAATAAACAACCATACAGGCAAAGAGGAAGCCTTCAATTATGCCTTAGCTCGTTTGTCTTTATTCCATTGTCTCGAAGTAATTAGTTTACTGTAATCACGATTTCAAAAAGAAATCTTTGGTTTTTGAATTAATACTGATAAAAGCTTGAAAGTTATTACTTCTTCGCGTTTTTAACTTAATTGCTAAAATTGAATTTTCAATTAAAAAACCTTTGTTTTTGCCGTTATACTATTTGTTGTCACCGCAGATTATAAAGGTTTTCTTTTCTTCAGACTTTAGTGATTCTTTAACTTTATAACCAAGTTGTATTCTTCTTTTATATATTTTGAAATTAACTAATTGCTTTTTTTTTTCATTTTCCCCCCTTGCATTTCAAAGTTGTTTGTTACAAAAGCAATCGAAGATTTTTTCTCGTTACATACTGAAATCATTTGAAATAGAGTTAACTTGTGTACTTAAGTAAATATCTTTATTTTTTTTATTGTTAAAATGCTGTATTCATTCTTTAAAAACCTATGTTCTTGATTAGAGAAAAGCTCCCTATGAATGTTTGTCAAATGGTTTCATCTGTTTTGCATAAATATGTCAATTAGTTATATAAGAATAACTGCATTACTTCTATTCTTTCACTATTACTTGTTATTCTTGCAACAATTACTATACTGTTTGAAAACTTAGGTCAAAATAATTTCAATTACTTTTTAGTTCTATCATAAATACATATGTTTTTAAAAGTAATTTTAATAGTTTCTTAAAATTCTTATGCTAAGTGGTTTCTGGATGTAAAGTTTTTTTTTTTTTTAATTTTCTATAATCTTTTCATTGTATAAAAATTTACTATACTGTTTTGTAGGATATTCCCCCCCCCCCCCCAAAAAAAATAGTCTTGTTTTTTTTAACCATTTCATTAAAAAAAGTAGCATCTTTTTAATAATTCAACAACTTTACATAACTTCGAACGTTTAAAATACTGCATTTTATACAAACATACAATGGATTTCAAGTAAAGCAAAGAAAGAAAACCATTATCATTGGTAACGTAAATCAGGGAAATTTGGTGAACTTAATCAGGGAAATCAGGGAAAAGTCAGGGAACTTTTTTTCACAGTTCCTGTCGCCACCCTGTACTATATCTACTGTTCAGTACTATTCAGCATTTAATTATTACTACATACTAAGCGTACCGTGTTGTTTATTTTATGTGTTTCCCTCCCATTGGTCATTCATTTTGTGCATCTTAAACTATTTCATCTTGAATTTAAAAAACTTTATTTTTTAAACACAGTAAAAGTTCAGTTCTGTATGTAAGAAACTGTAGTTTATAGTTAAGGAATGTTTTACAGCAGTTTAAGAGGTGTTAATAGATGTCTAAAGGAATTTGGTGGTATGCTTCTAAAAAAATTGTATACATATATTTTTTCACAATGCGAAATTCCGACTTACGCGAGGAGACTTGGAACGCATCCCTCGCGTAAGTCAGGACTCGACTGTAATCCCAAAACATATGTTTTCGATAATTCGCAAATTGTGTGCAGAAACAAAGTTATCTCTTATCATTTATCTTTTTAGTGAAAAAATAGTTTTCATTTGCTTTTCTTTCTTTGCTGATTTTGCAATAGTCGTGGTAAGAGTTATTCGTGAATTGAAATAAATTGACTTTTGTTCTTATACACAAGGTACAGTTTGGCTTACTCCTTCTGAAAATTTCTCAAGGATTTTATTTCTGCCGTAATTTGGTTTGATTTTGACCATTATTGCGCATTTTCACCGTTTTCATTTTGTTTACTTTTCATTGCGATAGTTTTTTGCTGTGCTATTTTATCAATTTTATCTCTAGAAGACATAAAATACGGTTTAATGCCAATGTTGACAGACAGAAAATGTATTAGGACTTGTAGTTTGGTTCAACTTAAAGCATAGTTTTTTTTTTTTTTTAATTTATAATTTTTTTTAATTGACAGGTGAGCAGATTTCCTATTGTCAACAAGTTTATATTACTAAATATAATATTTGATTCGATTATAGTTCATTTGATTTTTGTAGTCCTTAATTTAAAGCACTATGTCTTTTATTTACAAGACAGTGGGCTAACAAAATTTTAGGCCAAACCAGCATGGGACTTTATCAATTTGAACATTTTTAGACTGGGCGTAAACATACAAGTTTTTTAAACTGAATGACAGTGAAAGTTAATGAATTGCTGCAAATCTTTTAGAAGAGTCACACTCTCAGAAAGAAATACTCAAATCTCACGATATTTTCGTCGCATTTGACGAATTTTTTCCGTTAAAAATGCTCCGAGTAATTTTTTTGTCGAAGTGATGAACATTTTACAAGGACGGATCCTAAAAAGGGGCGATCACCTGTCCCTTAAGGGTCTCTACCGGCAATTTTTGAACATTAAAGTTCCAAAAGTATTTTTTAGACGATTTGCGAAGACTTTATGGGGTGCTCCCAATCGGAAATGTTTCCAAACTGAGGTCTTAAAAACGCGATTTTAAACCATCTTCGGTAACGTTAAAGGTAGTAATACGCTTCGTGCTCTTTCCTCTGCTAATTTTTTGAAACTGCAGTTACAGAAATGCTAAGGGGTTCGACTCCCACTTTCGCTCCGGATGTAATTTCCCTTCTTTTTGCTGCTAATTCATTCATATGCTGTTTATACAAATACAAAAGTGACGACCAGCAACAGGCTCTGGGCCCAGCTAGACTGGTCCTGGTCAATTTACAATCCCCAGTGAAGATCAATGGCCCTCTTAAAACTATCTACTCCCTTGCTCATTACCACCTCTTCCGGTAAGCTGTTCCAAGGTTCCACTACCCTGCTATAATAATAATTTTTCCTACTATCCATGTTAGCCTGAGGTTCAAATAGTTTAAAACAATGACCCCTTGTCCTGTTTTCAGTGCTAAATTTCAGCCCCGTAACATCTTTCATTTTAATAAATTTAAACAACTGAATCATGTCCCCTCGGTCTCTTCTTTGCTCAAGACTGTACATTTTTAGCCTTCTAAGCCTGGAATCATAATCTAAGTGGGAAAGTCCACTTATTAGCCTTGTAGCCCGCCTTTGAACCCTTTCCAATACATTTATGTCTTTCTTAAGATAAGGAGACCAAAACTGAACAGCATACTCCAAATGGGGCCTTACCAAACTTCTATATAAGGGCAGAAGAACTTCTTTAGATTTGTTTGAAATAGATCTATTGATAAATCCAAGCATCTTATTGGCTTTGTTGCTAGCAATGCTGCACTTTTGGCTAAACTTTAAATCCTGACTTATTAAGACCCCCAGATCAGTAACTTTGTCTGCCTGACTAATGACTGAACCTTGCAAATAATAACTTGTACACTTATTTCCATGCCCTAAATGTAGCACCTGACATTTCCCAACATTAACAGCCATACCCCATTTATCAGCCATTCCGTAATATGATCTAGATCCTCTTGCAGCTGATTTGCTTGTTCTTCATTTTCTACAGTCCCCATAACTTTGACATCATCAGCAAAACAATTCATGTTTCCAGAAATATTTTTGTGAATATCGTTCATAAAGACAATGAACAAAACAGGCCCTAACACTGATCCTTGAGGAACCCCGCTTAAGACCTCACTCCAATTAGAATAATTTCCCCCTTACAACTACTCTTTGTTTCCTTCCGGTCAGCCAGTTTTTTACCCAAATGAAAGTTTTCCCTCCTATTCCTATATCAGCTAATTTGCTAAGTAGAGCAACATGCGGTACTTTATCGAAAGCTTTTTGAAAATCAATGTAAACAACATCTACAGGCTTCTTATTGTATACGTACTCTGTATTAACTGTAAAAATGATTTAGAAGCGTTCCTGGAAAATAATGGGCAGCTGATGTGCCCTATTTCTGTCAGTAATATATCTTGCGAAAAACAGGAATATTTTCCACTAAACGTCAGTAACCTTCCTAAAATCATTCTTAAATATTTCTAAAAAAAATACAGAAATATCTCCGGTTATAGCCAGTCATGTTTCTGGAATCTTCAGAGAAAACATAAGTAGGTTTAAAGTAGTAGCTTAGCGCCTTCCTTATTTGCCAAGAAAGCTCCAAAAACTTTATTGGAACTTAGGGCCAACGCTAAGACAGGATTGCAAGTACATAGCATCACATTTGCTGGCAATGCTTACAAAGTTGCGGAATCCAGAGACTCATTCCATCTCATTAGCCGCGTTCACAACACACTTTTCGACCCAGTAAGTCCCCGTTCCGGCTCCGCAAAAAAAGATTGAAAAATTCCCCGTTTCCATGTCAAAAGAGGTTTTTTCCCCAGCATCCTTAGCGGCTACACCTAGCAAGTAGTCGAACTTGTTTCACGTAATGCATTCTGGGTAAAAATTCCGCTTTCACTCCAAAAGGATGCAGGAGGAGAAAAATTCCACATATTCCCCGCAAATAACTGGAATGCGGTGAAAGACAGGTTTTTTCCAGGGTCGAAAATATAAATAGAAACGGCCCTAATGGGAGCTTAGGCAATCCGGATGGGCCATAATGACTCTAAAGCCGATACACATAAAAAATACCTTCAATTATTTTTTTAACTGGTATCTAAAAATGTTTTCCCTATCATTGAGAAACGTGTGCAAGTTTGAGTAATTCAGGAAATATTTTGACAAAAATACTTAATTTTCACAGGAAATTGGTGAAAACCTCTGAAGTGCCGAAACGTTCCATGGAAATTACCAGTAACATTTCGGAATTTTTTACAGTTTCTATGAATTAAAATATATTATAAAGGAGGCGAAACACTATGATTGTAGTTTTCATCAAAAAAAAAAAAACACTAAGTAAGAAGAAGAAGAGTGCAGGAAAGTAGCTCAAACCTAGACGAACTTCTATCCCCCTCCCCTAGCGTTGCTAACTGATGTGCTTAAATCTGTGACATTAACTCCAATTTAATATTAATCGCTCATTCGCTTTTTCTAAGAACACAATTATGTTTCGTGCTCCTGATCATACAATTTCAAGTTAATCATCTCCTAATAACTCTGCGCTCTAAAATTAGAACAAGAACTAAGCGTGCCTACTTTATCACAGGTAGGGATCGATTCGCTAGCATCAGTCGTAGTTCTGTCCTACTTGGTTGAGATTGGCTTATAATTATTTCTAAAACGAAATTCGAAACTTTAGCATTAAAGTAAGAAATGATCTTTAAAACAATATTTATAAGTCGTAGTTCTGTCCTAATTCGTTAAGATCGGCTTATAATTATTTCTAAAACGAAATTCGAACCTTTAGCATTAAAGTAAGAAATGATCGTTAAAATAAATATTTATGTAAAAATAAACCCAATTTAATGAAAAAATGCATCTATTGAATAAAAAATCACGTAAATAAAGTTGGTGAATCAATCAATTAATCCCCAGTGAATTAAATGTATAGTTAGGTTTTTATTAATAAATTCGTTCTTATTTTGAAAAGAAAAATTTTTAACCTTTCTTTCTAAATGTAACTTAATGATACAGGTTATTTAGATGAAAAGTGATGATGTTTTTTGCTGGCGTCAACGTAACTTTTTTTTTAATACAAAATATCCCAAAAATCACCGAGTTAAAGCATCTGCTGTTTTAATCTTAAGTCCTTCCCGGTAATGTTAATTCAAAGAAAATCTGTCTGCTGGATTAAGATTTATACAGGGTTCGTACTTAGGGGCTATTCGTTGATTACGTAAGGGTCCCGAGGGGGAGGGGGCAGGCTCGGACTGGCTCGCCTGCCAACCTGCCCGAGGGCAGGTGCGCCCTTCCTACTTTTTAAGATGAAATGCAATACAAACGCTTTCGCTGAAAAAAAAAAAAAAAACTTGTCTTGCAAATTCAGAAGAAGTTTTCTAATTGATTCGAAAGCTCCCATACCTTTCCCTCATTTTGAAGTTTCGAAAATTTTCCTCCGAGCCCGGTTTCCCTATATGTTATCGTCAAAAATTTTCCGTCTTTTGAGTTTCAATTTAGAAAAATTGCCGGGAAAAGTTCCTTCTATCCCATCTCCCCTCCCTTTCCGTAATTTTTCCAAAGATGACCAACAAGAGCGTTTTTAAGACTCTTATTTCAAAAAAAAAAAAGAAAAGAGAGAGACCTTCGAATCATCAATCAAAAAGACTGCCTATTCTGGAACTTCGATTTCGAAAACGTTCTGGAAGAAAGTTTCGAATCGCATTTTTTTCCCTAACGTCATTAAAGATGGACGGCAATAGCGTTTTAAGATTCAAATTAAAAACGATTTCTGGAGATAAAGCCACTAGATCTTCTCTCTTCATCTTCTAACATCATCGAAGTTAGTCTAAAACCGCATTTTTGAATTAGATGAAGAAGTTTATTATTGTTGGTAGAGTCGGTAGGGGTTGCCGTTTGAATGCAGTTGTCTAGGCGTTTGTCAGTGAGTTTTTCTACACTTAGTTTTAATGAATTTCATACTGGAAAAGTTGAATTTCGTATAGATATATAGCATTGCATTTTATAACATAATGACCACTTGACATCAATGTCGCCTAGAGAAAAAAATCTCTCTCAGAAGATGCGAAATCAAACCACTGGGCGACTTCAGAAATTCGGAATGTACTTATTCATTATTTTTTCTAAATTGCCGTTTTTGGCACTTGATTGAAAAAACTAGTAAAACGTGCTTTCCCCTAAAAGTTTACAAAGATGGCCTACAGTCAAGTTTCTACAATTTCAATGGGAAGTCCACAAAATCTCTCTTCTCCCAAATAAACAAAAATCGTCTAAAATTTTGCTAAAAAAATTCCGGGAAAAGGTCACCAAACTCTCTCTCTCTCCACCCCCCCCCCCCCCCAACACATCAGAAAAAATCGCCTACAACTGTATTTTTATGACTTTAATTCCGAAAATTTTGCAGGGGAAAGTTCCTCAACCCCCTCTCTCCAATGCCATCGAAGATTGTCAAAACTTTTGAATTTTTGGAGCTTCAATTTCGAAAAAAATCGCCGGAATCGAAAACTTTTTCGAAAATGTCGTTAATGAGGGCTTTCAATTACGTTTTTAGAACTTCAGTTCCGAAAACATTCCGGGGGAGAGCCCTCAATCTCGAGTCCTTCTCCTAACGTCAATGAAGACCCACTAACTTATGTTTTTTAAGTTTCAATATTGAAAATTTGAGGGTTTACTCCGAACTCAATCCCTTCCCTTTACGCTACCAAAGATGGCTAACCATCGTATTTCAAAGCTCCAATTCCCAACAATGTCCGATGGAAAGTTAAAAACCCCGTTCCTTCCCCCTACGTCATAAAAATTGGCTTACAACCGCGTTTTTGAGACTTCAATTTCAAAAAAATTCTGGAGAGGAGCCCCCATGGTCTCTCTTTCCTCATCTTTCAACATCATTCAAAGATTGTCTAAAACAGCGTTTTTGAAACTCCTAACATCGAAAAGTTTCTGTTGAAAAGTTCTGAACCCCTTGTCTTCTGCTACGTCATCAAATATGGTCTACAATTGCGTTTTTAGGAGTTCAATTACAAAAAAAATTTCCGGGGGGTAAGCCCCCCGAACCCCCTGGTTTTTAGCAACACTAAAATTGCGTTTTTGAAGCTATCATAAAACAACTGGGGAGAACTCATGTCTCTCATCTTTTCCTTCAAGAACACAAAGATAGCAAATAATTGTGTTTTCGAAAATATACCCTTAAATTTAAAAAAAATTCCGGAAACGGGACCCCCAAACCTCCCTTTTACTTGTTAACCTCCAAATAGTCTAAAAATGCGTTCCGAACAAAAATTTTGGGGGAGAAAGCCTGCAAACACTCCTTCCTTTGCGCGAATATTAAACAAAACTCAATCAACAAACAAATCCAAAACTATCTTCAGATTTTATTTACAAATGCAATTTTAGTATTTCATTATGTTCGGTACGTAAACTGGTAAAAAGAGATGCCATTTTGTTGCTGCAACCTTTCTTTTATAAGGAAAAAAAAAAACAATTGAGGACCTGAATAACAACTGAAAAAACTTCACGAGTTTTCAAACGAATCAAAAGTTAAAAGGTTTAATTTAGATAATTAGAAACTCTTTTTTCTGTTTTTTTATTCTTGTGTGTATGATACTCGAAACACATAACTTTTATTCAAACTCTTTGAGCGAAGCACATTACACATTATTCGGGGGAAAAAAAACATGCTACAAATTTTTAACTTTTTAAAAAAAATTATTTTCATTAGTCCCCCCCCCCCCCACCTTAATGAATTAAGCAATCGCCGCTCTCAACAGGATCGTCTGGATCCGCCACTGATCGCTCTTCTAAAATGATCGTCTATATCCTTTCCGCGATAACCATTGGCATGCGCCTTCAGAAAAATTGGGGTATGCGCCTTTTTGAGGACCCAGTCCGACCCTGGGAGGGGGATTGGAAAAATTTTTACATACCCTTACTTTTAGGGGGAGGGGTCAAACGCATTCTTACGTAATATTTTCCAAGTCGATATTTACATTTGAAATCGCGCGGGCAAGTGGTTTGACAGGGATTATTTTTAATTTGCGTCAAGAAGGCAAAAAACGTATTAGAGTGAGTTGTTTTTTGTTACAAAGAATGAGTAGTGTAATCGACGAAACGCACTATGTACGGCATGTTTCATTGTTATTTAGTATCGCATCAAATACAAAAAAGAAAAATGTCGAAAAAACTTTCAGTCTATAACATAAAAAGGTTTCATTTAATAATATTGAATTTAATTTCGATTCCAGTTATGTAAGATTCGTTATTTTATTATTTTGAAAAACTAAATGGAATGGCAAAACCTTTAGCTTTAAAACGTGTGAAGGAACTGTTAAAACTTGAACGGGAAAATTATATCAAATCAAAATTAATCCATCATGGACATGTGGTGCCCTGACTAAGCTATTTCATTTTCCTTTTTTCGAATTGCACTAATTCATCCACCTTGTACATTTAATCTGAGGAATGATACTCATAAATATAAATATAATTACATTTATTCTTCTTCTATAAATTAATTTTTCGGTGCTCACATATTAATCATATTTAATTTACTTATTCGTTTATTGTTTCATTATCTATTCATTTATTTATTCATTCTTCTCTTCCCTCATTCATTTGATCAAAATTATTATTTGTAATAATCAGTATCGGGGTTAGCTGACCGTTGTGTAAACAAAACTAAGGCAGGTTCGAATCCTACAGCTCGTCCTTTTCAATTAGCGCAACTCGCTACAACGGTCTATTTTTTTCTACCGCAAAAAAATACAGGCAACAGGCCAGTGCATTTTTACCGTATGATTTTGGGAAAATTTTTAACAGTGTATTTGAACTGTTTCAAAACCTGGAGTTCGTATAATATCTGTTGAAGGTATTCCAAAGATGCTCACGCTCTGTTTGAATGGCAGTTCAGCACGTGTGCACCATTCCTGCACATTACTACAACCACGCGCACACTCACTGCTTATTAACCTGTCGTCTCCATTCAAACAATTTATCCAATCAAATCCATTTGTTACAAATGGTCTACAAAGTTTGCTTCGATAAAAGTTCAAGGGCCGCCATGTTTCTTGTGGATTATCAATAACACGTTTCCTCTTCATTGAGGGAAAGTCGGCCATAAACACACCTCTACTCTCCAACGTGTTCGTGCAATTTGTCTGTCCACACTCCCACACGATGAATTATTATTTATCACACCCCAGATTGTTTTCCCTTCCCCAGTGCATTTACTGTCTTATTGAAGCCAAGCGTCCATGCCTCGGTTCTTGTTGCCAAATCTTCTGTGGTAATTTATCCAGAAAGAAAACATGGTGGACGAAAAGTATTGAAAGGGTTCTGAGTACTGAATTATAGGTTTCGGGGAGTTAAGAAGAGAAAACAGACTTATTTTCATATCAGGACGGACCACGCTGTTGAGGAATTGTTGACCTTTGACATGGAAAATCGTTCGTTCCTTCTTTGGAACGGTCTATTCGGACCAATCCTCAGTTTTATGGTATACATTTGCGCGTGATGTTTCATGTGCAAAATTCGATCTATCTTCTGTTTTCATCAATCATTCAGGTGGCAATAGGTAAGATTCAAATAATTATGTAGTTCCGATATTTGCATTCTCAGCTTGACTACAACTGATTGTAGAATCAACAGTTTGAGGTTAAGAATACTAAAAAAAAGTATTGATACATACATATAAAGAGTGCATAAATGTTACATATTATAAAGGTTTTAGCATATTTTTGCTGTTTTATCATGTGTGATATAGCAAACTAACGATCATATAGTTGCTAGTTTTCATATTTGTATTTTCAGCTTGGCTACAACGAAATAAAGGATCAACAATTTTAGGATAAGAATAGTAAAATAATTTATTGATATAATTGAAAAGAATGCGTAATTGTTACATACATAACATACGGTTTAACATACTTTATTTTTTTATGCGTGGTATATAGATCAAATGATAAAGTTTGGAAACTTGCATTTTCAGCTTGGCTGATGCAACGAATTGTAGAATCAACAGTTTGAAGATAATAATAGAAGAATGATTTTTTTCATATACATAAAAAGTGTGAATAAATGTAACATTTTATAAAGGTATTATACGTTTACTTTTCTTATGTGTGGTATAACGATCAAATGATTATGTAGTTGGTGATTTTCATATTTGCGTTTTCAGCTTGGCTGCAACAAAGAGTCAGTAGTTTAATATTAAGAGCACTACAAAATTTGGTTTATGTACAACATTTTACCGTTTTTTTTTTTTTTTCTTCTTATTCATTTATTTATTATTTTGCTTTCTTTTTTTCTTTTCTTTATTATGTGTTTCGTAGCATTTGAAAAAAGTACCATTGCCTTTTAATCGATAGAATACCGGAGTAAATCCTTAAAAAAATTCGTAAACAGCAAAAATATAAAACGACAAATGTTGCAATTTATCATTATTATTTTTTTTCCTTCACATTTTTTGATGTATGGTCCTACGAAAGGATAATGTAACATTCCAAGATAATATTTGTAACGTAAGATGTCAGTAACTGAAATACTAAATAATTCAACTAAAAATTCTAGAACTTAACAAATGTCGGAATGAACTTTAAAAGTAGAGATTTAGTTTGACACCAAGTTATTAAATCGGAAATTTGTTTTAGGAAGGAAGATAGCAGTTTCAAATAACACTTAAATGTAATATAAATTGAAATTGCTGCATTAAAAATAATCAGAAAAGTTCCTGGAAAATAATGGGCAATTAATGTGCCTATTTTCTGTCAGTAACGTATGTGGCAAAAATGGGAAACGTTTCAGTAACCTTCCTGATATTAACCTGAAATACTTTTAAAGAGTTCAGAAACCTTCCCAAAAGAAGCCAGTCATGTTTCTAGAATAAGGCAGGAGCCTCCAGAGAACAGTTAGATATGTTTGTAGCAATAGCTGGCACTTCCTGATTTACCAGAAAAGCTCCAGAATTGTAGACAAATATTGAAAGAGTTTATTTTGCTGCATTTAGGCTTTGTTAACTGCTCAGTAAACTTGGAGAAACCAAAACTGATCAGAAAGCGAAATAACTTATATAAAAGCTTAATATGTTTTCACACTGGTAGTCAAAAATGTGCTAATAACAGTGGAAAATCTGCATTTAGAAGAGGTTCAGGAAATCTTTACTCAAAAACTCTTATTTTTCACAGGAAACTGATGTAAACGATTGAAATCCAGTAACATTGGCCGGAAAAAATGAAGTTTCACAATTTTCTTACAGTATAACTGTTTAAGTGACTAATCTACACTTTGTATCCAGGACAAGTCCTGGTCAAGTTTGAGTAGAGCCGTAAGGCCTAGAGTTCATGTGTGTGTATGTGTGTGTGTGTGTGTGTGTATGTGTGTGTGTACATGTATGGATCTGTTTTGTGTATATGTGTGTGTATATGCGTGTTTTTGTGTGTATATGCTTGTGTTTGTGCGTGTGTATATTAGGGTGGAACGAAAAAAACAAAGTTTTTATTTTCGAATCGTAATAGTGCGGAAAAGTTGCGATTGGTGAAGACAACAAAACAAAGATTTTTAAAATCGGATAATATCTTCCGATCCCGCAACGAGCCTGAATATTTGAAAAAATGGAAAATTTCGTGTTTTTTTAGTGATTTTTCAAAAATTTTGTTTTATGTTTCTTTTTAAGGCTCTAAGACGGAAAAGTTACGATTGGTGAAACCTTCAGAAATAAAAAAAAAAAAAATTGAAATCGAAGAATACCTTCTAATCCAGAACCAAGCCTAAAAAATCGAAAAAGTTGAGAATTTCAGGATTTTTCCGAATTTTTAACTTTTTTTGATCAATGTACTTTTTCAGGCTACAGAACGGAGAAGTTACGTTTAGTGAAGACTTCAAAGCGAAAAAAAAATATCTTTTTGAAATAAAACAATATCTTCCGATCGCGCTACGAACCTATATGTTTGAAAAAATGTAAACTTTAAGCCCTTTTTCAGCTTTTTTTTTTCTTTTAGTTTAACGATCCTCATAAGTTCGGTATGAAATACTAATAGAAGAACGTTTGTTTATAAAACAAATGTGATATTTTAGTACTAGAGCCTGCCTGTAAATTGTCCGCATGGCCCTTTAATCCCGCGATACTCATATTTGATTATGCCGCTTAGTCAGTGTATGCATCTAATACGCCCTATTAGCGAAATAAAGAACCGCAAAAATTTCACAGACGGTGCCATTCATGTTTACAGAACAACTCAAACCTGTCGATACTTACCTGACAGTCTAAAACAATTTATTTACCCTGTCATTGAAAGAAACTCTTTCTTTGCGCATCCCGAAAACTTATTAATGGCAATGGTGTTTTATGAAAGGAGGCACATAAGAGAACTTTTAAAACGTCTTAAAAGCCAGAGAATCTGTTACTAAAGGCAAAAGCATTAGAAACTTTGTCATTCCATCTCTAAATTTCAAGCAGAAGGTTACACAGAGATTATTAATTGGAACACGACAAAGGTATCTTCTCCACCTTTTCTTCGAAAAGTTCCTAACAAAGACATTGAAAATCTTATTGCAACAGGCACTATACCCGACTGGGATATGAAACTATTCCCCTGCCATACGCAAGCTGTCGAAAGATGTGTGAAGCTAGTGACGGAGGCTTCACTCAAAGTGTGTGGATTTAAATCAAGAGATGGCTACTTAAGAGCAACATTGAAATCCAGATCAATTATGCCCGAATTTTCCAAAAAATCTGATTATAAATTAGCTTCAACAACTAACACTTAAAACAATAAGACTTGTATACTGAATTGTAAATTTGGTAAATATTTTATAACGTGTATTATTTGAAAATGTTTCATTGTTGTAAAGAATGGTAGTTTTGCATAGTCAAGAAATAAATTAATGTTTATGTGTAATATAGGGTTTTTTAAAAGGCTTTTCCCTGTAACACCGGGGAAAAAAACAACAAGAACAATTTTATTTTTAATCACTAAGAAAAGATGAAATTCTCCCTTTTTTTACTTTTCATGCTTGTTCCTGGATCAGAAGGTATTATTTGATTTCAATATGTTTTTTAAAATTTCTGAAGGCTTCACCAATCGTAACTTTTCCGTCTTAGAGTATAAAAAAGGAACGTTGGAGAAACATTTTAAAAAAAATCTCTAAGAACACATGAAAAGTTTCCATTTTTTCAAATTTTTAGGCTCGTTGCGGGATCGGAAGATATTATCCGATTTAAAAAATTTTTGTTTTGTTTTGTAAGTCTTCACCAATCGCAACTTTTCTGCACTATTACAATTCGAAAATAAAAACTTTGTTTTTTTTCGTTCCACCCTAGTGTATATACGTGTGGATTTGTGCGTGTGTATATGTGTGTGTGTGTACATGTGTGGATCTGTGTGTATATGTGTGTGTATATGCGTGTGTTTGTGTATATATGTGTATATATATATATAATATATATATATATATATATATATATATATATATATATATATATATATATATATATATATATGTATGTATATATGTGTGTGCGTGTGTGTGTCCAAATAAAAAAAAATATTTTAGAAAGTTGATAATTCACATTATGATACATAATGGTTCTTTATATGTGTATTAGGGTGGGCCGAAAAAACTTTTTTTGGAAATTTGTTTTTGGATAGTGCGGAAAAGTTGCTATATGGGCCCCGTAATTACCCATAAAAATTTTTGCTAAATTTGTTTAATATTTAGCCGGCGCTATATTGACCTGGAAGAGAAACTGAAAAAAAGGGCAAAAAATGCACTTTTTTTCAAAAAAAAAAAAAAAAAAAAAGAAAATGGGGGGGGGGGGGGGGGAGGTTAAAAAATAAAAGTTTGAAGCTAGTTTCAGTAAACATTAGAAGTATCTGTCAGTGAATTAGTTGAAATCCTCAAAGACTTTTATACATTTCGTAGAATATTTAGCTACGCTCCTTTAAGACTGACACATGGGAAAAATGAAAAAAAAAAAAAAAAATTTAAGTAGTTTTCAAAATAAGTAAATACTGAAATGTTACTAAATACGTTACTTAGAAAAAACAGTGAAAATTCACTCAATTTTTATGCGACATTTGTACGCCAATTTAAAAAAATGCACACACTCAAATAAAAAATAGTTACATAAGATGCTAATTTTTTAATCTTTGGTTCCAATTGTTTCTCCTGGATAATAAACGGCGCTCAACTGCTTCTATTATTCCTAAGATTATGTTATAACTATTTTATATATGTTTGACAAATAGAGCCCTTGAGTATTAAAAAAAATGTGAATTCTCTGAAGTCTTTTAAACGGGAGCCGGACATTTCGAATGTCATTGCATTATTATCTTTGTTTTGTATACAACACGACTGTTATGTAGAAACGCACGAAAAAAAAAAGTAACGCGAGCAAGCACAAGTAGTCTTCTATTTGAACCTGGAAGAGATTTGTTTCCTCCCGATGCTTTATTTCTTCCAACATATGAGGACATTATCAGATGTTATCAAATCACTAAGATGCAAATAAAGGGAGAAGGAAGTAAGCAACCATCTTCAGCAAGTGTGGTCGCTGTAGTTGCAAAAAAAGTTATTGATATTTGGGGACGTGCTTCCCTTCCCCTTGTTTCGATAAGAAGAGTGATTGCCATGATTTTATCTTATTATTCTAAATATAATAGCACTACAAAAAATGCTAAAAATATAAAGACGCAACTTTTACAATCAAAGCTAGGCAAATTTAAAGCAGAGGCTACGACTTTTGTTTGACGTTTGTGCCTGCAAATGCACAGATTTATATTCGTGTAATTGCAGAAAAATAGCAAAAGTCCCTGATAGAGAAAAACAATTTCTAATTGATCAAAGGACAGTAAGAAAAATGGCTATTGGAAAAGTGGATAAGGTAACAAATAATACATATTTCGTTCATCCTGAACAGCTACTGTTAACAATGTTGTTTGATTCAAGAAAATACATTCGGGAAACTGTGAAACGTTGTGTGAAACTAATAACCGAAGCTGCAATATAAGTTCGTGGTGAAACTGCACAAGATGGATACATTCGTGCCAAACTTCAAGCTAGGAAAGAACTTTCATCATTTGATAACAAGGGACAATATTATTTCAAAAAATAATATTCATTATGCATGAGGTATTACAAATCAAATTTGAAGAATTCTTTTTCAAAATGTTATTATCTTTATATGTAATTCTAGAAAATGTATGATATTATTGCGTGATAATAATTACTATGATTAATAGTGCTATTTAATTAATTAGTCTATGATTTAATTTTGAAAAATAATTTTCACAATGGTTTTTAAAAAAATTCAATATTTTTTCATTTTTCTCCAATTTTTTGATGTCCGAAAGGAGCGGTTAAATGCTTATTAAAATCAATGAAACATTTTATGGGCTCAAACTGGCTCATTATATAACATTTTCGGTGCATTCCAGCAAAATATTGGGAATTTAGTTTTTTAAAAAAAAAATTTCGACAAAAATTCATTTTTCTCATTTTTTTCGGTTTTTTAGTGTCAAATAGCGCCGGCTAGATATTTTTTAATATCCAAGAAATTTTTTGTGAGTGCTAACTAGCTCATCACGCAACTTTTGCACGCTATCCAAAAATTGATTTCGAAAAAAAAAATTTTTCGGCTTATTTCGGCCCACCCTAATGTGTATACGGCACCATTAAAAACCTAAGTTTAAAATTTCGCGAATAAAGTGCAAATATATGCGTGAAAATCTTATACCAATGCAAACAGATTGATCAAACTACTTTTGACTGATAAATATCTGAAACTTGTTTCAATCTTATATAATCAGGATTATTAATTACACCTGTCCAATAAATAATCAGGGCTATTTATTGAACAGGTTATTTCATATCGCTCGAAATTTTTCTACTTCTTACGAAGAAAATTAAAACATTCGAGTTCGGCCATTTTTTAATGATTTATTACCCAGGTAAATCTCACCTCAACTGTAAGGACGTTACCAACTTTAACTATTACTTGTAACTTCATACCACGTAACTAACAGAGGAACGCGGAATAAATATTCATATCAACTAAAATACAAACTGTTAAAAGGCTGTGGATATCAGTTCAAAGAAATTTTCACTCCGCCTATTAATTGGTATTGGGGATTAAGGTGACTGGTGAAGATCAAATAATAAATGACCAGGATCGTTTAATAATCCGTTGGTTAAGGCCATTTGGATGTTGTTATGTTATGTTTGATTAAAATGTTTAATTATAGTTTCCGAACGATACTTATGAAACTTCTATGTTAATTTCGAGGCTACGCAAATAAACGTTGTTCTTTAGTTTTAGGCTACGTTCGGCTGGGGTAAACTTAAACGGTAATTTCTAATTGTTGAATTCTTAACAAATGCTAAGCGTAATGTACGAGGAATGTTCAATAATTATAAAGACAAATTGGTGTGGGTAAAAGACTGTTGGTAGACAAGTTGAAGAACAAGTTTGAAACATTCGGGATCTTAAGTCGGCATCATGGGGGATGAGTTCTGATCAGTTGATTGATCAACATTGCTCTGTTTACAACCTCAAAACTAAGTTAAACAATATTGGATCTTCTTTAAAATTCCACACTGGTTGTATAACGTTCTGTGATTCATATTTTGATTGTTGAAGGTGAAAAACCAGCTAATGTATATATTCTTGAATGGATTAAGTATTTGGTGTAAGTTGTAGTAACCGTGGATATTTTTGCAATTGGATAAAACAGTCCAAAAGTGGATCGTAAATCAGTGTCTAACGAACGTTGTTCTAGTCGGCCCATTGAAGTTTCAAATTCCTTACTTCAAATTCGAATTTTAGCGCACAATTAACAGCCAATACATGATATGCTTTTGAAGAAGGTTGAAGCCAGCTATAAGAGAGAGACGTCGCAAAGGTGACGTCTGATTCTCCAATAAGACAACCACGTCCTCACGTTGCTGAACTAACCCGTAAATCCACTGATAAAATGGCCTAGGTGCTACTACCTCAGTTCTTTTATAGCCTCGATTTAGCACCCTCTGATTTCTATTTTTGGTCAAGTGAGGGGGGAATTACATAGGAAGAAATTCGAAGAATGTCAAGAAATTCTAAGGAAATTAACTCTGACACTAAGAAAAAAGAGCTCTTTGCATCCTGTATAAAAAATAAAGTGAAATAAAATAAAATAAATAATTTAAAAATAAAATTTTAACCCCGTTGAGAGAAGTGCATAAATGTTGATGGGGATAATGTTGAAAAAATTAGAAAAAGTTTTTGTCTTTTTTTTTTTTTTTGCAGAAATAAATATTTGTGTTTTGAGTCATCTCGAATGACCCTAGTAAATCGATATTGTCGAATATTGTCGAACTCTCTTGTAACATGCTCTGTTATAACAAGAATCTGAGTTGAGCGCAGGAACAAGAAATATTTGGTTGGTGCAATGCTAAGTCTGAAGAAGCATGACTCCCTTTTAATGAGCAAACTCCGCAAGAAGCGCGTAATATTTTTGTGATTCATAAAATTTGACTTCCAGCTCAGTTTGTTCTTTATTGGAAAAATTCCTTTAATGTTCTAAAGCCAGGCAAAGGAGATGAGATAAATCATGAGAACACGTGGTGGCTGCACTTTTAAAAATAAGGGGAAGAAGCATTTGATAATTATGTTCCTTCAGGGTTTTTTTTTTTTTTGGCAAAGCGGTCCTTACATGTGTAATAACTACTGCATTAACACCCATCCCCCCCCCCCACCACCAAATACCGCGAAGGTTCGTCAAAAATGAGACACCAAGAATAAACTGAAAAATACCCCTTATAAGGAAACGGCGTAGTCTGCAGGGCCGACGAGAGTTCATCTCAGCCTAGTTGGAAGCTTGGGGTCCGTCTCTTGAGGGGGTCCAAATCGGAATTAGAAAACTATAAATTTGACAAGTTTTGGCTTTAGAGTGGGGCCCGGTGACCAAACTGACAAGGGGACCGCCTTGAGTCTTGAGGATCCTGTAATCTACGCCATGACCTCTTCATGGTTGAACACCCCTGATTAAAGTACTCAATGTCAAAATTTAATTTTGACTTGAATTTCACAAAAGACGAAGGAACCCTGAATTTCTTAATAAAAGAAATCTAAGCTTTTTCTGGCAGATAAACGTAGTTGTCGCTTCACTTAAAATTCATTTAACTAACGGTTGTAGTAAAATGTTTCTAAATAGGAAATAAACTAAATAAGAAAATCTGTTTTCAATTCAGCGTTTCAGCATTATTATCATAATTGATTACTTATTGATGGCTCGCCATTAGGCTAATTTGTGTTGAAGAGTTCATCTCGGCCCTACAGGAATAATTTCTCGCTCCATTTTCTGCCGCGAAAAAATAAATTTAGCCTAAGATGCCGCAATGAAGATTGATTTGATCGATTCAGGTTATTACGGCAGGAACTGAGTCTTTTTTTAGGCAGTCCTTCAGGTAGCAGAATTTCTAGGAAGTTATGACCTGTATTCTTTTCAGGGTTTGGAAGAAAAAAAAGGTCTTCAGGCTTGTTGGGGCCGGATTTTGAATTTTGTGAATAAGCAGTTTTACAAGGCGCCAATTGAAAGGAACCACCATATTTGTTTGTTTTTGAAACTTTGGTTCAATTATTGAGGAACGCTTCACTTTACAGTGCAATCTGCACTGAATCGGAATTAGTTCAGTAGCCGATCTACCGCTTTAGTTATCTAGTTACTCAAAAGATGGCGCAAGTGAAATCAATTGTTTCTTCAAATCCATTTCGGAATCACCATCGATTGAACAACTAAATAACTAGAGCTGTAGATAGTATACTAATCTTAGAATCTTTGCTTGCTTAGCGAAGGCGAAATAGTATCTAATTCCTTACCTTAAGATCCCATGTCGTCACCCTATGCCACTTCTGTTAAAATGAAATCGCAGAAAATTGAGGACTAAATGCTTTAAAAGTCGTGCAGTTACTGAAAATCTGCTGAGTTGTTTGAAGTTAGTTTTTATGACACTACGAGAAACTTCAAATTCAAATCTTTGCCTGGATGGCTTAAGAGAGAGAGTTGTGCGGTTGGACTGCCATCCCCTGTCTCCAGAATTATCTGTAGTTCAGAGAAAATAACAGAAATTGATATCAAGCAAAGCATTATTCATTTCTCTAAAGAGTGCTACCAATAGGTGAGTGGGATTTAGGCCAACCCTTCAGAACCTTAGCCCATTGGTGCCTAACTACGGCCCGAGACCCACATGTGATTCGCGAAGCTGATCAGCATGGCTCGTTGTTATGGCCAGTGTTGCGAATCAAAAACTAAATGTTCTGGATCTGTCCAAAATAATCATTCAATATTAAGACTGATGGTTGAAAGTTTGGAATCAAATAATTAGATATTGACTAGGGAAATAGGTAACTTTGGGTCAGAGACGGCGATTGGGACTGAAAAAGGGGAGAAGAGCAAAAAAAAAACAACTAAAAGCCATAGGACTTAGCGGCAGCAAAAAATAGGAAAAAGATCAAAAGAGAAAAAAAGTACAAAAATTTGCTAGGGCTGGTTTTGAGAGCAGATGAGTGGTAATTGATGTAAATCTAACAATTTAACTCACGTTTTCTTTAAGATTTTGATGAATTTTGCATACAATAACTTTAAGCTTTTCCCGAAGAAGCACTTTAAACTTGAATTACACTTACATTATTTACCCCCTAAGTATTTTGAGATGTTAATACAAACGCTTGGTAATAATTTCATTATGGCAATTTATTTGCTAATATCTAAGCAATGAATACATAAACTAAAAGTTACTGCTAGTGCTAAATAATGTTTCGTAAACAGGTATACAAAGTAAAATAAGTAATTATGTTCTGAAAATACTGACATATCTGCTTTTTTACTTCCTTTTACAAAAAAAGAAAGTATTATATTCGCGAAAAAATTTCACTCAAAAATCGACCTTAATTTGCATTTTGCTCACCCCCGAATGAATGTTGAGTTGTTTTTTTTTCGACTCAACCACACTGGGTAAACGCCTAAGAAAGTATAGACACGCGAAATAACCATTTTGACGATTCCTGAGGAAAAAACAACGAGTTTTCTCGTGACGTCTGTATGTACGTATGTGTGTGCGTATGTGCGTATGTGCGTATGTATGTCGCATAAACTCAAGAATGGAATGTCCTAGAAAGTTGAAATTTGGTACGTAGACTCCTAGTGGGGTCTAGTTATGCATTTCCCTTTTTGATTGCATTCGGATGCTCCTAGAGGGGGTCTTTTGCCCCTTCTTGGGGGGAAATCATTGTTAATTTCGATATAAACTCAAGTGGTGTTATAATTTGGCTGACACTTGGCGATATATCGCCAGTCTTTTGGTCGCCGTTTTGTCGCCAACTTGGCGATTTTTAATTTTTTTTTTTTAATCTGGTTTCAATTTCGCCACTGTTGTTGATATTTAGAGAGTAAACTATTGAATCACATTAAAACTGCCAATAATGAGAAAATAACTTAAATCGGAGTAAAAAGAAGTCATGTGATGCACACATCAGCTCGTTTTTTTTTTTCTTTTTTTTGTAATTTCTAGTTTTGGCTTCTAAATTGGAACATAAAATAAATAAAGGAACCATAAAAAGTGACGGGAGGGGGGCGGTGTTCCCCCAGATCGCCGCCACTGCTTTGTGTTAATAAAATATGCATGTAATAATAATAACAACAATTCTTGATTTGAAATTTTCTTTCCTTTTTCTTGTTTTTCCAAATTATTTAGAAGACAATTATGTATCTTTAAACTTTATATACGTTCTGGTCTGCGAGATTCATTTAATAAAAGGTGCTGCTCTCGGGTAAAAAAGGGTTGGTCATCATTGCTTTGCTTGTACTCTATTTTCAATCCTAGTATTATGTATATACATATACAGATTTGCATAACCCCGTCTTTTCCTCCCCCCTCCCCGAGAGAAAATCACCCATTTGAGACTTTGCTGCTAACGTAACATTAATAAAAATTGCATTTATGAAAAACCAAATATGACTGTGGCTTTTATACGAAGATTGTAAGGTTGTGTTGCAGCGCCATCTAGAAGCAAACTGACTTACTATACTAACGGCTCACTAGTGCAGAAGGTCCAAAAATGTTATTAGAGTATTCGAATCGATAGGTTTCAATTTCCTCTCTGTGTACTCTCACAACTCTGTCTTTTTCTCACAATAAATTTGTTACGGAAAAAGTACCTCGAAAAACTGAATTCTCTGTAAAAGATTTCTCTGCAAAATTTCAATGATTTATTTATTTCTACCAGTTTTTCTTTTTTATTAATTATTTTCATATCGAGAGAAAGGTCAATGATTGACTAGCAAAATACTGTAAGCATCATCTTTACTTCATGAGTATACGCGGGGATAGATAGATATGTTACGCACCTGCATTTACATCGCCAATACTTCGCTCTCATTCGGAGCGTAGTCAACCTGAACAGGTCTTAGTTTAAAATGGACGATACATTTAATCAATATACTCGGTTAATCTTCAAACTGGTAGCTAAAAACATTTTTTCACATCAGTGAGGAGTTTGCATTCATGCAACTTGTCGTAATTCAAGAAACTTTTTTGCAAAGATACTTGATTTTACGGGGAAATAGATGGAAACCCGTGAAATCCCGTGGCGTTCCACGGAAATATTCAGTAATGTTGCGGATTTTTTTTTTTTTGCGTGTTACGTACAAAAATAAAATAAAATTTCATTTAATACTATTAATATTTTGCTAGCAAATAATAATTTTAAAACTTTTGTTGACATAAGATTTTCAAGTGAATAAACTGTTATGCTAACGTTAATAACAACAAAATGAAGTTTTTAAAAGAGAATCTCAAAAAATGTTTGAAGTCCGGAATTTAATGTCCGAATGTCCGGAAATATATCTTGTAATTAATTCAGTGCAAAAAAAAAAAAAAAAAAAAAAACAAGTTTAGTATTTATTTCAAAATACATTAACTTTATGCGTGAGCATTTAAGCTTAGAGATAGTGGAAACGTTTTTTTAAGTATGGTTGCATATTTTACGCACGATAATTTTTTAGATTTGAAATTTTGGCTTCTGTGATAGTTTACGTTTTTCCTTCATTTTTTACTTTCGTTTTGACTTCTGTTGATATACAATTCCTATTTAAAAAGTTCCGAAGATTATAATGTATCGAATGTATAAAAAAGTGTTAGATAAACATGCTACTAAAAACTAAATCTTCTATAGTATGTATACGAGAAACAAACAAATATTCTTTCAGGAGAAACCTCGAACCGCCATTCTCGTTCCATTAATTGGATGAAGCAAAAAAATTTTCACCGTGAAAAAAAAAAAAAAGATCGATGATTGAAAGAAGCATTAAGGGTGTCCGGGACACATTTTGAAAAAAAAGAAAAATATCAGTTTAGGGTTTTGAACTTTTTTTGCACTGATTCACCATCTATTTAATAAGCAAAATCATGACAAAAATATAATTTTTTTTATTTAAATTTAATTTTTTGTAATGATGTTGTTTTAAATTGCTAAAACTCAAAATATACTTGGACATTTTTCTTTCTTTCTTTCTTTCTTTCTTTTCTTTCTTCTTTTTTTTTTTTTTTTTTTTTTTTGAAAAATTTGTGCCCAAATCTCTAAACTTTAATTTTTATTCTGCGATTTAAAAATTATTGAGTAAATCAAAACTAGAAACTATTTGAAGAAAAATTTCGAAAAATTCAAAGATACTTTTTAAAAAGAATCGTATTTTTTGTAGAAACTTTTTTTTTCCAAATTTCTCGAATAAAAATTAAAGTAAACTGTTTGAAAAAGATATGCTCCAAATTTCATTACTTTATCTTTATTAGTTCTTGACTTACAAGAGTTTGAATGCAAAATATCGGAAAAAAATTGCATCATAGAGAAAAACGCGTTTTAAGTTTTAAAGTTAAGTATATTCTTAGTTAAATGCATGCAACAAAAATAATTACATATAGTTCTCTAATTAAGATAGAAACAAGATTGAAACGTCCTTTTAAGTAGAAAAAAAAAACAGAAAAGTTTTTAAAATGATTTAAAAAGTTGCCAATTTGTCGATTTTTGTGCCCCGGACACCTTAATGGGTAAAAAGCATTTTTCATCGTTGTTGTCGAACTACCTGATCAATTACTCGATAACAGAACAATTGGTTTTGAAGCAGGTTCTGTAGTGTCCTCTAGGTAGCAACTGATTAACTAAAAGGAAATCCTCCTTGTATAAAAGTGCCATAAAAAATATTTCTCAAAAAAAAATGTCGTTTCTTTCCTTTTGTTTTAAATTTCCATCCTATAAATTTAATAATTTTTAGCACCCTACACTTGACGCGAACAAGTGTCTGTTAAGTTAATCACTACCAGAGTTGACCAGTTAACTTAAATCACCAGTTTTTTTTTTTTTTTCTTTTTTGAGCTACAAAATGTGCATATTTTAGTAAAACTCTATTGCATTAGCTACTAGTTATTTAAAAACTCATACCCCTCACGAAAGCTAAGTGAACTAATAGTCTTATGATTGCATAGCAAAACAAAAATTAAACAGAGTAAGAAGAGTCTTTTTTTTCCTGTAAAAATACAAATTACGCATTTTTCAATTAATTTTAACCTTTAATGGGGTCGTTTCCAAAATTTTAAAAGTATTTTTTTCTGAAAGAGCATGCTTAAAAACATAGGATCTGATGATTTTTTAAATAATTTGTTTAAGTTTAATATTTTTAAAAAATTACTTAAATCGGTGCTCTTTCATTGTTTATGCTTCTGCCGATGACATCACAAATGATGAAATGCCATTCAGTGTTGCCATTCACAGAACAAAATATTTAATTCGCATCTTTATTCACGTGTATTGGCAACTATAAGGTTGAAGTTTATTTCAATAGCAAGCTTTTCCTTCTCCCCTCACAGGGTACTATTTTTCCTTCAATTTTACCAGTTTCATAATTGTATTATCAGAATCGTAAAGGCTAAATATTTTTTCAATGTGTAACGATTTTTTTTTTCATTTTGACAGACTGTTTTGAATACTTACTTGAAATTCAAAACCTAAAATAAAGCATTCCATAATGTTTCCTACGCAAGTCAACGTTTCCTGCTTGCTTCCTTTAAAAACTAAACATGCAAAGCAGCCAGCTTTAAAATTGTTACTGTCATGTTTCATTTCACCTTCAATTCAATTCAATTTATTTCAGTCGAGGGATTTTTTTTTACAAAAATTCACTTCACAAATAAAATAAAACAAAATAAATCACATAAATTTTGCTCTATCTATTCATCGGCTCTTTCTAAAACCTCAATCTTCACTTTTCCAAGATCCTTGTCTATAATATGTGAATCTGGAAAACCAAAGCTTCTATACAGGTGGAAAGATTAATTGTTCTTCGGCATTGTTTGTCGATGTTCGCATTCCAAGCCCCAGTCTCACAAGTTTACAACAAAATGAGCCCGAGCAAACATGAAATCAGAAAAATGATGTGGAAAACAACGACCCAAGAAAAAATCCGAGTTTGTTACGGAACCCCCCCCCCCCCAAGAGAAAATTCTGGCTTGTTATGACCAAGTCTCCAGGAGGAGAAAGATTGATATGACTAACTCCGCATGAGAAAATTCTGGATTGCTATCACTATACCCCCAAGAGAAAATTCTGGATTGCAATTACTAAACCCCCAAGAGAGAATTGTGGCATGACCAAGCCCTCAGTCAAGAATTCTGGCATGATATGACTAAAACCCCAAGAGACAATTCTTTATTGCTATAACTAAAATCCCAAGAGAAAATTCTGGCTTGTTATGACCAAGCCCCCATGATTAAATTTCTTGCTTGTTATAATTCAGCCCTCAGGGTAAAAATTGTAGCTGGCAGGAATTTTCTAGCTAGTTAGGACAAACCCTCCGGGAAAAAATGTAACCTGTAAGTTGTACCTCGTTATGATAAATTCTCTAAGAGAAATTTGCTACAACAAACCTCCAGAAAAATTTCTAGTTTATTATGACAACCCCTCCCCCTCGCGAAAAGATTATAGATTGTTATGACCAAGTAGAAAAAATTGCGCAAGTGCTCCCTTTGACCCTCTCCCCCGCCCCCTCTGGACTCAACTTTTACCGGGACATTCTGCTCCTTTCCTTTCTAACCACAATTCAAAAGCACAAACTGAATCATAGGCTTTAACATGGGTTAAATGCATGGAATATAATTATTTCTGCAAGCGATTATGTTACCAAGAACTTCAACCGCTACTCCGCAGTGCATCTGTTCTTCCCTTATAGCCTAATAGCCCATCAAACTATATCTTCGCAATACAGATAATTACATAGGCGCGGAAGAAAGTAGTGTTTCTCCGAAATTCACCATTTAATAATGGATTTTTATACGTAAGGGGTTAAAGGGAAAATGTAGTAGTCACCGTTTTTAGCCTACTTTCCCAGTAAAATTCTGAGGAGAAAGAAGAAAAAAAGCGTGAAAGGAGGCTTTATGAATCTTTAAAATATCACGAAAAGCAAAAAATGGTTAAAAATAAATTAAATAATTAAATAAATATCGAAAAATCAAAAAATGGAAAGTAGGGTATTGAGATGGGGGAGCATTTCTGTCGGTCTCTCTGTTCTCCCCCCTCCCTCTAATAACTTCTGAGTGAAAAGTCTGTACCGAACATTTTTTTTTGTTCGAAAGATCTCGGCGAGGACACTTCATTCCCATATTTCACTTTTTGATTTGAACAGTTTTCGTTCAATTTTGAACAGTTCAAATAGCTTTAATCGGGTTTGTCTACGGGGAAATTCAAGGCAATCTCGAACTTAGAGCCGAGTTTGCTTCAAACAAACTTTAAAGGAAACAGCTTTTGATGAAAAACATGTGCATAAAATATCTTTTTGATTTGAACAATTTTCCGTTCAATTTTGAACAGTTCAAATCTCTTAACATTAGCGCCTACGGGGGAAATGAAAGTCAATATTGTAGTTTCTGAATTCAAAGCGAATTTACTTCAAACAAATTTTGTTGGAAATAATTTTCGATGACCTACTCCCGACTCCTACTCCGAGAATTTTGGGGTGCTTGACTCTGACTCCGACTCCTGTGCCCAAAAATTAGTCGGACTTCAACTCCCCGACTTCGATTTTGTTTTCGTAGCTTTGGCAAAAATTTATACACGGAGGAAAAATGACTGACTCCGACTCTTGAAAATACGACTTCGAATCCAAACCCTGCATCAAAAAATAATTCCGAATCCGACTCTGCAAACATTGGCAGAGTTGCGGAAAATGATCGATTCCAACATCGATTCTTCGCATAAAAATCTTTCGGCTCTCGAATCTGACTCTTTTGCCCCAAAATAAGATTGACTCCGACTCCGACCCCGCAGTCATAGTTTTTACTCTGAAATAATTGTATTTAATATGATTTCTTTTTATTTTCACTCTAAAGTTTTAATTTAAGTATTCAGTTTTTGGCGGAGAAATTCGGAGAACTTTATGTTCCTGCATAAATATATGCGCAGACGATATGCATATTTTTTTTCGACAATGAATGATATTTCTCTAAGTTGACATTTTATTTATTTATTTTTTATTTATTTTTGACTAGTGGCACCCGCACGGCTTTGCTCGTAGTAGAAAAATTAAAAGATCTTTTTGTTCGCCTGTATATATTTACAAATAATGTAGGATAAATTTCTCGCCAATTGGCTTGCCTATGTTATGATAACTTGGTAATTTACTCGTCCATCTTATGATAATTTTGCTCGGGAAAATATTCTCAGAATTGGAATAGAAAAAGAACCACATCGAATTTTCGAAAAATCGCTTCAAGGTGCACACCCCCATGGTACAAACTAATTATGTGCCAAATTTCATGAAAATCGGCCGAAAGGTCTAAGCGCTATGCGCGTCACAGAGATCCAGACATCCAGACAGAGATCCGAACAGAGAGACTTTCAGCGTTATTATTAGTAAAGAAGAAGGCACATTAATTCATTTTCAAAATTATTTTTTGGCAACAGCGGAAAAACAAACTTTTTTTTTTTTGATATCATGTATTTATTTTAATGAGCTTATTATTTTTAATCCTTCCTTTTTCCTTTTGAAAGCGGTTAAAGATTTTTTTTAATGGAAAAAAATGTATTGTCTGCTTTGCTTAAAAGGTGCTGATACTTTATTTGTTTCTTCATTTATTTTTCACGCATCAATTCTTTAGATGAGCGAGGCATATTTTATTTCTAGAAATCAGCTTAAAATATTCAAAAATTATGCTTGAAATAATATACGATTTTAGCTAATTTTGAGATTATTGATCATATACTAGAAAGTCGATATGGGTCTCCGGGAAAGTAAGCTCATTTAGTTTCAGACGGATCTTCTTGTTCATATGAGAAAATGAGACAGATCCTATAGACATATCTGCTTTTTTGAACGTTACATAATGATTAGGTTTTTCTTAGAATTTCTGTCAGTTGGATTCGGTTGTTTCCGAAATTTTAAAAGTTTTTTATTTATTTATTTATTTATTTATTTATTTATTTATGAAAGAGCATGCTTAAACGAGTAGGATTTAACTATTTTTTTAAATAATTTGACCAAGTTTAATATTTTTCAAAAATTATTTTAATCGGTGCGCAGATTCAATTTTAATTTTTACATTTCTGTGCATGACATCAGATGTGAGGAAATGCCATTCACTGATGCCAGTAGCAAAGAGCGCAATATTTAATTCGCTTTTTAATTATCGTATCATGCAAACGCGGTAGACAGCAAACGTAAGCATTCAACGCCCCAGTGGAGTTGCATGCCGAAGTATATCACTTGTGACGTCAAAAAGACCACGTCTTATTTCCAAAATCGGACATTTAAAAAAAATAATTAAAAATTAGACATTGTGAAAATGAAAGTTTTTTCTCTCTCCATGTTATTTTTTTGCCTATTCTATCAATTTCATAGCGTAAAAGTAGTACTTTTGACTGAAAGAAAGAACCCCCATTGCTTAATCCTAATGCATTAAATTTCTTTACGAATAATGAGGCTCAAAGTCTCTCGGTTTGGATGTCTGGATCTCTGTGACGCGCATAGCGTCTAAACCGTTCGGCCGATTTTCATGAAATTTGGCACAGAAATAGTTTGTAGCATGGGGGTGTGCACCTCGAAGCGGTTTTTCGAAAATTCAATTTTGTTCTTTTTCTATTCCAATTTTAAGAACAATTTACCGAACAAATTGTCATAACGTGGGCGTGTAAATTACCAAATTATCATAACGTGGAACCGTAACAATTGCGATCTAATGAACATAGCAAATTGGCGAGAAATTCATCATCCATTATTTGTAAATATACAGGCGAGCCAAATGACCTTTTAATTTTCTACTACGGGCAAAGCCGTGCGGGTACCGCTTGTATATAATAAAATACTTTGCAAAAGATCGTCAAATTTTAGAGGAAGGCATCATTTCAGAGATATTTTTCATCGCTTTCGGTGAAAAATAAACGAACTATCCACATAGTGGCAGTTTTTCGAAACTATGGTTTACTCTGATTGCTTTGATGTATAACACCCCAATATACTAAAAACGCGAAGATCGCGGGGTCGATCTGAGGTCAAGTCATTACAAGATTCGGAACCACAGTTGTACTGTTGCATTAAAATCAGAAAAAAAAGAAAAAAAAACCGCAGTACCTTAAATAATATTTCTTGAGAGTGCTCTTTTTTAACACGCTTTTATTAGCCTCACCTGTATGTATGTATCTTGTAACGGAATCTTGCAACTCAAATTTCGCCCACTTACTGCGATCGGATTCTTTTGAAATTTGGCACGCGACCTCAGACTCGATGACAATGCAATATTCTATAATCAAATTAATTAGTTAACTCTTTTAATTGTTAGTTTCCTCTAATTTTAATCAATATTTTGGCATAAATCCAACAATGTGAAAAAGGAAAAATTTAAAAAAATACATGAAAAAATGCTCGTAAAAATTATTTAAAAATATCTACAAAAACCTTTAATTTTTCTGCATCAGACAAAATTTGTTCCAATGTTCCAAGGTAATTAGAACATGAAATATATTTGTTTTTAACTAATTTCATGCCAAAATTTAGGTGAGCCTTCAATTGGAAATTCATTGCTGATCAGACCATTGTTGAATAAAACTTTTATTCAAATGCATCTCAAATTTTCAAAGTAATGTAGATATGATTTCCGCACACATATATCGATATTTTTTCGTAAAACAAGTTAAACTAAAAAGAAGAAAATAAAATAATAGTTTAAAAAACTAGAAAAACACGCTTTCGTAGCAAAATGAACTAAAAAGTGAAAAATAATCTTTGGATGATAGTAGTTGACCAATCACTTAATTTTAATGTAATACAAAAAAGCGAGGGGGGCTTCTTATCAGTTGTCTTGAATTTCTTCCATTTGTTGTCCATGCAAAAATGTAAATAAACAGCACCCCACGGTGTTTTGTATTACATTAAAATTAAGTGATTGGTCAACTACTATCATCCAAAGATTATTTTTCACTTTTTAGTTCATTTTGCTACGAAAGCGCGTTTTTCTAGTTTTTTAAACTATTATTTTATTCCGGTTCTTCTTTAAAACTTCGTACAGTGAAACCTGTGTAAGCTGACCATTTACTCTGCACTACTTTAGTGGTCAACATAAACAGGTGGTCAACTTACAAAGGGTGATTTATTTGATAAGGGCTAATTTCGTGCCTGAAAAAAGCGATCAACTTACTTGGGTGGTCAACTTCACAGGTTTTACTGTACAATTACAAAAAGAAAGGCATCGTTTCATTTTATTTTCCACCGCTGTTGGTGAAGAATAAACAAACAATTGACATTGTTACTCTTTTTCGAAAAATTTCCGTTAAAAAAAATCCGTTTTTAAATTGCCACTGCCAAACGCGAATGCTTCGAACGGGTAGGCTAGTAACAAAGTAACTTAAAAAAAAATCCTTTATAATTACTTACCAGTGTTATAAGAGCGCGAATCCTAACCTTTGTATGCCCCAGACAAACGTTTTTACGCTCGCTTCCAAGGTAGTGATAATGTGACTTACGTTAGTCTAGCTTTCAGGTACAGCCTTTTTCTAACACTAAACGACGAATCAGATCTACGTCGGATCTCTGCCTAAGTTGGCCCGGAGGTCCTTTGTTGAAGAGTAATCACATACGGGGGGAGGGGTTTAAAATTTTTAAAATATCCGAAGAAGTCCAAATTTGAATTTTAGCCATTAAGTTGCTCTTTTCTACACGTTGAAGGGTAATTTTAGACTATTTTTTTTTTCTTTTATTCAATCTTGATTGTTGAACATGCGTCACTTGACAAAACTTTTGTTTTCGAGATAGACCGTGCAACGCCGGACAACGCAACAGGTTTTATATAAATAATTTGTTTTTCAAAAAAATCCTGAAATTTTACGGTAAAATTTACCGACATCCATGTTGCTAGTAACTTTTACCTCAAAATCATATTTTACTGTAAAACGTTACGGTAGAATAAACGAGAGTTAAACAACGCCACATGCAAGTAGCAGGTTCGATCTCGGGACCTTCGTATAGGCCTGCGGCTTTGCTGACCACCATACCAGTTGAGACACATCGAGTGAGGGTAATTCGGTGTTATGTCCTTCGCACTGTAAGTCACGTGGTGTATCAATTGTCGCTGCAATCGTTTATTTTTTTGTTCGGTATAATTTACGGTAATTTTTCTCTGTACTGTAGACACTCCATTTTACAGTTATATTTACAATAAAAATTTCCTGAATTTTTAACTGTGTATGATCATAACTTTGTTAGTTGTTTGTTTCTTTGTTGCCAAATTTCAATGCATTGCGCAAAAGAAAAGCAAGAATCAATATTAAAGGATGAAAGAAAGAAAATAGGTGTATTGATATGGAAAGTTACCACTTTTTCTTCCCAACTTTCATTCCTACATCTGCAATACCTTTTAACAAACACAAAGGCATTTCCTTTTGAAGCTACGGCAGAAAAAGATCGCCAATCAGTTAGATAAGAATCGCCAAGACAAGCTCCCTTCAAATAAAACGCAATAAACCACAATACGGAAACAACTTCTTTCACGTGGACTCAACAAGAATCAAGTCTTTGTTTCAAGCACAAATTCATGTCTTTAGAAAAAAGGAAAGAACAATTAAGCATTGTTTTTAGTGACCAGTCACTGCTGCAGCAGCATTTAATTTAACTGTCACAACCATAGTTTTCAGCTTTCAAAGAAGAAATTATAATTAGCGGTATTATTTCCAGCACAAATCTCAATCGTAGGATTATTAGAAGGTTGAACATAATTGTGCGTTGTCGCTGTTTGTTCTGAGTTGTGTGATTCTCAATCTGTTATTTAGTTGTCTGAGGTTTTTCGAGCTCATTATGAGTATGGTTTCATGGCCATGTCAATATCTTGTGCTCGTTATTAACAAATACAGTACTGCAGAACCTCGATTAACCGAGCTTCGATTAAAAGAGGTTTCTGTTTTCCGAGCCGATAATGAAGTCAATTTTTTTTTTTTTAAATATTGCGCATTTAATAAAATGATGAATTTTCAATTTGAAAATAAAAACGTTTTTTTGGAAATTTGTGTTTTTTAAATGCATCTTTAAATGTTTAACTTGAAGTATTAAAAAATAATAATTAAATCTAGCTACAAGTTATTTTCCATTTTAGTTTTTTAATTGTAAAACATTACTTTTTATATACGTTCATCTTTTAAAAATGTTCTATTGTATTTTTAATTCACACATTTTTATAATTTGCCATCGTGACAAGTTATTATACAAAGTTTCTTTTAACCAAGATTTCCGACATCCGAGGCACTAGCGGTCCCAGTTAGCTCGGATAATCGTGGTAGCTAATAAATATTTAAAATAGTAATAATAAATGCTAATAAATATTTATTTTGTAGTTAAAATGTCTCCTGTTTATTTCTACTTTGTTATTTTTTATCCAAATTAAGTCATTTTCCCACTAATATACTAAAATAATATTGAACCGAACTAATTTTTGTTAATAAAATGATACAGATTTCGTAATTAAAATCTTAAACATTGAGATCTACGGATGTCCATTGCACCACTTCGTAAACTTATTCATTCCTTTATTAAATCACTGACGTATTCAGTCATTAATTGATTCATTTACATTCCTTCATTCATTTATCGACTAATAAAATGATACAGTTTCGTAATTAAAATCTTAAACATTGAGATCTACGGATGTCCATTGCACCACTTCGTAAACTTATTCATTCCTTTATTAAATCACTGACGTATTCAGTCATTAATTGATTCATTTACATTCCTTCATTCATTTATCGACTAATAAAATGATACAGTTTCGTAATTAATATCTTAAACATTGAGATCTACGGATGTCCATTGCACCACTTCGTAAACTTATTCATACCTTTATTAAATCACTGACGTATTCAGTCATTAGTTGATTCATTTACCTTCCTTCATTTATTTATCAGCTAATAAAATGATACAGATTTCGTAATTAAAATCTTAAACATTAAGATCTACGGATGTCCATTGCACAACTTCGTAAACTTATTCATTCCTTTATTAAATCACTAACGTATTCAGTCATTAATTGATTCATTTACATTCCTTCATTTATTTATCAGCTAATAAAATGATACAGATTTCGTTATTAAAATCTTAAACATTAAGATCTACGGATGTCCATTGCACCACTTCGTAAACTTATTCATTCCTTTATTAAATCACTAACGTATTCAGTCATTAATTGATTCATTTACATTCCTTCATTTATTTATCAGCTAATAAAATGATACAGATTTCGTTATTAAAATCTTAAACATTGAGATCTACGGATGTCCATTGCACCACTTCGTAAACTTTTTCATTCCTTTATTAAATCACTGACGTATTCAGTCATTAATTGATTCATTTACATTCCTTCATTTATTTATCAACTAATAAAATGGTACAGATTTCGTAATTAAAATCTTAAACATTGAGATCTACGGATGTCCATTGCACCACTTCGTAAACTTATTCATTCCTTTATTAAATCACTGACGTATTCAGTCATTAATTGATTCATTTACATTCCTTCATTTATTTATCAACTAATAAAATGGTACAGATTTCGTAATTAAAATCTTAAACATTGAGATCTACGGATGTCCATTGCACCACTTCGTAAACTTATTCATTCCTTTATTAAATCACTGACGTATTCAGTCATTAATTGATTCATTTACATTCCTTCATTTATTTATCAACTAATAAAATGGTACAGATTTCGTAATTAAAATCTTAAACATTGAGATCTACGGATGTCCATTGCACCACTTCGTAAACTTATTCATTCCTTTATTAAATCACTGACGTATTCAGTCATTAATTGATTCATTTACATTCCTTCATTTATTTATCAACTTATTTATTGACTCATTCACTTACTTATTCATTCATTATTTTTTGCACTCATTTGTTTTCCCGTGGTATATCAATTAATTTATTTATTCATTCATCGCTTCAATATTCTTTTATTTAATCAGTCATTCGTTTAATGAAAAATATTTTTAAGAATCAAGAAGAAAATATTTTTATAGAAAACTGTTTTATTTTTCACTTTGCTATACAGGGAAGTGCTAAAAATTTTCTCTTTATTTCTTTTATTTATTGAAGTGAAACTTTTTACGCGAGGGCTTTGAAATTCTGATCTGCAATCTTTTAGTGCGACGGAAATGACGTAGTTGCTTTTTAATTGTTGACTAAACCCATGAAAAATGATAGCATTTATAAAATGAGTTTTGTTAATAACTTATACAAATTAATTTCTAGGCTAAACTTAAGCAAGCACATATTTGTGGATTTGGGCATTCAGACAAGTCAGGCGTAGAAAGAACAAGAGTGGGACCCGTCGCGTAAGAGAAAAGAGCTGATGCAGTGATAGTTCGGAAGTGTAAAAAAAAAAAAAAAAGTTTCAGTTCTATCTTGTGTTTTTATGACACACAATCTTTTATTATTATTATTTGTATTAGTTTTTTTTTTAATTTTTATTATTATTACTTTTATTTTAATTAATTAATTTATTTTTTGATGGTGTAAATTTACTGCCAAAGAAAAATAATATTTCAATGCAAGTTTCAGAATAAAATAGCATTATTTATGTACTGTTATTTCCAAAAAAAAAAAAATCCAATTTTTGAAAAAGTTATCCCAAACATTTCACAGTATCTCACATTTACCAATATGGTCACTAATTTTTTTTCCAACTTCATTCAATTTCGCATTTTTATGAAACAAACATAACAAGTCACATTTCATTTCCAAAATAGAAAAAAAAACTTTTACACTCATTTCCACTTCTTTCCCATCTTTTGACATTTGATAACGTCCACCGAATGAGAGGAAAGAATGCCAAGCTAAAAAAAAAATGGTTGGTATCATCCGTGTCACCAACTGAAGAGACTGCTGCCAGTGTCAACGCCGATTCGAAAAAAGCAAAAAAGACGATTCGAAAGTAGGAGCCAAACCGCCAAGGTCGTCGCGGGGTCGTATTTTGGAATAGTTTGACCCTTGAGAGAAGAAACCTGTTCTCCTTATCGGGACGGTCGGTCTTGATCGTCGCCTGTCATCAATAACTGGAAGACACTTCTGCGTTGTTTGTTTTGGGGCTTCGATTTGTTGGGCAGCGCGATCAACAGTTCGTCGAGGGCTCAGGTTGCTTTTGTGACATCCGCAATTGATACAAGATGATAATTCAGTGGCGGATTTACTAGAGGGCTGTGGGGGCGACCGCCCCCTCTGTGACCGTCATTTTCTAAAACTAATAATATAGAATTGAAGGAATTACTAGCATTCACTACTAATTTCAATCAAGTACATTCCACAAATTTGCTTTAAATTAAGTTTAGACAGTTAGTGTAGTCAACGATGGACAGCGTTACCCACTTTTTAATTTGAACTTTAGCTCGATCCCCCGCCCCTTTTTTTATACTTTAATATTTTTTAATATTTCTATATGTGTCTTCCAACCTTTTCTTCCATGGACTACACTATACTGGTATGGATAATAGGGAAGTATCAACCAATCAAATATTCCAATTTTAACTATTGCACAATGTTGATAGGCTTACAAAACACAAAAATTCACCATGGCCGGATTTTTAAAACCAACGATTGATTTTTTATGAATTTTTTAAAGAGCGATGCGCAAAAAAGAGGTGTGGCCTAAAACGTCAGCAGCTGACGTCATTTCCCTGTTCCGATCAGAGCTCCATTTCCATGCCGTGTTGCGCCTACCAGGAGGTGAATAGCACTGTCTTTTTCAGCCTTTTTAAAGCATTTAACCAGCATTTTTTCCATCATGGGGCTAGGATTCACGAAAGGTCAATCCAATAACCTTCCTCAAGTAAAGTCATTCATGGTGTTTGACTTTTTTCGAAAGGACGAGAGATTTAATGTCCTAGAAGTACGGGAAGTGAGACAACAAAGTTTCACCATTGTTATTCTTTAAAATTGTACGTACATATCCGTCTATGTTTGCAGTTCATATTATTCGCATTAGTTTCCCTTATCAAGATTGATCATTTCCATTTGTGTGTCGATGTTTTTTTTATCTGAATATATAAATTACAATGTAAGAGCGCTATTCCAGTTCTTACTTGGCGGCTTTTAATGAGGCGCGCATTTTGTAACAACCCTACTGCAAGTGATTCCAGTACTAAGTTTTAGAGCAGTTTTTGCATGAAAATTTTTCGCTTTGTTGGCAATAAAAGTTGATCTGCTTTTTTTTTTTTGTGGAAAATTGTTTTAAATCCACTAATACATGTTAATTATCCTTGAGTTTTTGTGCAACTTAGCAAAAAAAGGAAAAATATATTTTTTTGCTCTTTTGATAAAAATAATAAATTTGAAAATGGTGTTCATTTCATAAAATAAGTACCTTTTTGCAGGTGAGAAAGGTCTTGTATATATAGAAACGCTTCTGGTGATAAACTGAAAATGTATTTCTAAATTATCAATTTGTAATAGTTAAAGTTTGAAGATAGTTTGAATGTTAAAAAGAAAGTATTAATAGTTTTTGCATTGTTATTAAAATGGAAATAGTAATGCATCTATTACTTTCTATTTAGTTTATTGTGCAGGGTTTAAATTCCTTTGTTTACTTGCATTTTTTTAAAAATATCTCATATGCTTATTAAACATTTATTTATGAACAGTTGTGAACATATATTTCAAACTGTATTTCTCACTTGACATAGTTTTTAATTAAAATGAAGTGCAAATTTTCATTTTCAAATTTTAATTAATAAACACACTTGAAAACACTTCTTTCGAAGATCCTGCTGGGACGGAACAATAACAAATCGCTTGTGAGGAGTTTTTTTAGATATAGATACGCATCCAGGAACGAAGCAATTCTTGTAATTGATTCTACTAACCATGACAAAGAAAATCAAATTAAAAACAATCGCAGAATGCATTAAACCCTACAGACAGCAAAGGATTTTCACTAGCCTTTTATGCGCGCTGCTGTTAGAAAGCTCTTGTTTTCCCGCGCCTTCCCCCAAAGATCGCCAAGCACTTCTTTGTCCTAGCCAACCCCGCCGCCTCGCGGCGCGGCAGTGACGTCAGTCAAAGGACTTACAAGCAAATGACGTCACTCGCGCGTGAACTTTAAAAAAATATTTTTAAAAAAAAGTATTAGTCGTATCGTAAAAATTTTTTCGCAGATGATGTTCATGTATGTTACTCTATCAAATAAAAATAAAATTAGAAAATCGAATACTTCCCTATTCATTGCTATGACTCAGAACAGTAGTTTCCAATCCTGGGGGTGATAGCCCCCAAAAGGGGAGATTACACACTTCAAGGAGGCGATAAGTTCGTGAGGGGCGATTAGTATTTCAAAGACAGGATAAGGGGGGGGGGGGCAATTGACTCTCTACCCCCGTGAATGACGGGTTTGGGGAGAGGAATAGCTTTAACGGTTTTCAACCGCTACCCCCTTGAATAGACTGTAAATCTGCCCCTGGATAATTGTACATTTTTGCTTACTAAGTTACCGGCAGGGCTACGGAGTCGGACTCGGACTGAGTTTGGGGCAAAGGAGTCGAAGATTTAAAATTTTAAGACTCGGACTTGGTCATTTCTCCCAAAGTCCACAACCCTGCAACACAGTAAAAAAAAGTTCCGAAACGTTTCTGATTATTTCCGAGGAACGTTTCGGGATTTCACAGGTTTTTACATACTTTCTGAGAAAATCAAGTATCTTTGTCAAAATATTTCCTGAATTGCTACAAGTTTCACGAATGCAGACTTCTCACTGTTGAGAAAAATATTTTTAGCTACCAGTATAAAGATTAACTGAGTGAATTTAATAAATTTATCGGCTTCTGCTTGATTGCGGCTTGTCCAGATTGACTAAGCTCCTAATGAGAGCGAATAAGTCTCTGGAGCTCCATAGCTTGGCAAGAATTGCAGAAGAGTTGCGTTCATGGTGCTTGCTTGCTTGCTTGCCCTCATCCCCGCCCCCCGTAAAAGAATATGCAAATTTCTCTCAGAAACGCAACCAAAAACTCTTAAAATAGGGCTTCTAAAATTAAAATTTATTGTCAAGTAAATGAAAAAATGATGACGGTTTTCAATGTAAAATATTGCAAAATATTTTCACAATTGAAGTATTTACATGTTTTCTCCTCTCGGGGCAAATCCGTTTTGAGCGGGCCTCCCACCCCCCTAAATAGGGGACAGCCTGGTTGCAACGTCCCTCCCCCTCCCCCCCTTGACGCTACTAAATTTATGTTAATAAATATAATTCTGTAAGTTTATACTAAACACACGTATTGAATTATCAAATGAAACATACCCTTTGAGTAAAAAATACCTTACATATCTCCAGTATTAGTGCAATTATGCTGTTTAGTACATGCAGGCATTTCACTAAAAATAGATTTTACAGTCGTTTCACATGCTTTTGCTCATTGATGATAGCATCCGGAATTAAATTAAGTCCCCAAAATGCGTTTTCATTATTGTTTTGTTAAACGAAAAAAAAAGCATCTTTTTTTTTCTTATTTAGCAACCACGAATTGCATATTGCTCTCATTTGACTGTAATTGATGTTCCTTTTATTTTATTTTTCTGTGCTTATAATGCTAACTCTGATCCACGAGCCTCGCGAGCATGTCCTGGCGTTCAGGTCCCATAGAATCGACTTTGTTTATACCCGAACCTCTCAACTTTTGACGATCCTTTTAAGACAAAAACAGCATCCAGCACACAATATACAGCCCCTGCATTCATTTCAGTTTTGGTGTCTACAATTCAAACTATGTTTTTCGCAATCGCGAATTGCAATAGGACCCTACTCGTTGGGTTCCTGGTTTCTGCAAATGACTCCTATATCAAACGTAATTGCGAGAAACATAATTTGAATTCAAGATGTCAAAATTCAAATAAATACCAGGGCTTTGTGTTCGAACTTCAACGAAGTCCACCTCAATAGAAACAAAAATTATAGACAAGCAGAAAAACTCCTTTAGTTTTGGTAGGGGTGCCCAACTAGAAGGGGTCATGGCGCAGACTGCGCCATTGAAATTTGGGGGGGGGGGTTAAGGGGTATTTTTCTCATTTGGGGGGAGGCTCTATCTTTTGTGGAGAGTATTTCAATATTTAGGAGGGCGCGCCCTATCCCTTAGGGGAGGTGGGCACCCCTGGTTTTAGAAAAAAGAAAAGACGCGTAATTCGATATCCATGAACGTATAAATGATGCACTTCTGCATTAAAGAAAATAAGAATTAATAGGGGCTTTATAAAAACAAAATTTAAAAGGCGTACAGACAAGAAACGTATAAACGATATTTTCCGGTACAAAACTGGAATTAAAATTCGTTCGAGAATACAACCTTTTTCATCGACTTTTGTTATTCAACCGGTTCTTACTTTTGTTTCTCGCGGTCATGCTCCGTTGACACTGGTAGCAGTCATACTCAGCGACAACGACAGCGATAAGATACTATTGATTTTTCTTGTTTAAAATGTTATTCCCGTTTAGGCAATCGCTATCAAATGTCAAGGACATTATTCTGGAAAGAAGTTGAAACGGTCGGAGATTTTTTTCCCCCCTTTCTGTAATTTTTTTTTTTTTTTTTTGATAAACGAAAACAGGATATTTTCTTTTTTCAATCACTAGTTATAGAATTTGAATTATTTTGTTCAAATATTTAGCCTATGAGAAAAGAAATATTGTTACAAACTATTTTTCGGATGAAAATTAAAAGTGAAGATGCAGAAAGATCCACAACTGTCGATTTAGACCAAATTTTCAATGTTACTCAACGGCAAGAGTAAACTTTCTTTTGAAATTAGTTTTGAAAATAGTTTGAGTTAAATTTTTAGAAACATGAGGGATACAAAAAAAAAAAAAAAAACAATTGACAAAAACTCTAATGACCACTTACTGAAGATCTGACGAGTGAGATTTTCATGCTACTTTTCTGATTGAAAACCGTGTTGCATTATCGAAATCAATACCGAAAAAACATGAAAATCGAATATTCACATTGCAATAAACTAAATAGTGAAGCACTGTTTATACGTTTCTCTTTACTGCGTTTTTATCAATTATACGTTTTTAAAATTAGTCCCTGCAGAGTCTAATACACATTAACCTATACCTATAATACGTTTTTTTCATTTGTACGCTTTTTTCGTACAGTCCCTTAAAAAACGTATAAACGGTGCTTCACTGACGTGATAGCTAACTGTAAAGCTTCTTTTAAAATTGAAAAAAAAAAAAAGTACAAGAGCTGAGCTCTCATGCTAGCTAAACACTATAGTCAGACCAGGATGTGACTCAAAACGATGATATAAACTAAAATTACTAAGATACTTTTAAAAATATCAAGCTTGTAGTTAAGATCTTACTCAAAGCTTAATTTTGACAAAAGAAATGCGCGAGTCACAAAGTCTGCAGAATTTACTTTCATACTAAAATAGTGAGCTCCATCAAATATTGTAACACTTCATATCAAGGGCGCCCATATATGGGAAGGGGCATGTGGGGGCTCAAGCCCCACCCCCCTTTTTTTAAATGAGAATTTCCTTGCTTTTAGTATACTTTTTTCTTCGCAAGAATGTAAAACCATTTCTTCTCCAGCAATTAATAAATAAGTTATTGAAAATGTGAAATTTTAATAACTCTAATCTGTACTGAAATCGGTTTCTATGGGGAAAATATCCGGCTCAACCATTGGGAAAATATCTACCCCCCCCCCCCCTTAAGATTTTGCATATGGGCGCCCTTGCTTCATATAAGTTTGAAAGAAAGGCTCCCATCTGGGGCACAAGCAAGTTAAGCTTCAAACTAAAACGTGACTCAGAATCAGAACCTTTATACAAACTAAAATTACTGTTTTAAAAAATATCAAGCTTATAGTTAAGGTCTTATTCAGAGCGTATTTTTGACAAAAGAAATGCACGATTAATAAAGTCTGCAGAATTTACTTTCATACTAAAATACTGAGCTCCATCAAATATGTGACAATTGACACAAGTTTGAAAGAAGGACTCCCAGGGCACAAGCAAGTTAAGTTTCAAACCAAAACGTGACTCAGAATCAGAACGATTATACAAACTAAAACTACTACTTTAAAAAATATCAAGCTTATAGTTAAGGTCTTATTCAGAACTTGATGTAAAATTTCATATACATTTTTAAAAAGTGCTGGAGTTGAGCTGCTAAAAAGTTAAGCACGTTTCAGAGTAGGGTGTGACTCAGAACGATGATACAAACTAAAATTACTAAGATATTTTAAGAATATCAAGCTTGTAGTTAAAATCTTATTCAGAGCGTAATTTCGACAAAAGAAATGCGCGAGTCATAAAAACTTCAGAATTTACTTTTATACGAAAATAGTGAGCTCCATCAAATGTGTAACACTTCATATAAGTTTGAAAGAAAGGCTCGGGGCACAAGCAAGTTAAGCTTCAAACCAAAACGTGACTCAGAATCAGAACGATTATACAAACTAAAATTACTACTTAAAAAAATATCAAGTTTGTAGTTGTGGTCTTATTCAGAACTTGATGTAAAATTTCATACATTTTTTTAAAAAGTGCTGCAGTTGAGCTGCTATAAAAGTTAAGCACGTGTCAGACCAGAATGTGACTCAGAACCATGATACAAACTAAAATAACTTTGACTTTGATATCAAGCTTACAGCTAAGCTCTTAGCTTAATTTTTGACGAAAGAAGTGCGCGAGTCATATATAGTCTTCAGAACTTATTAAGCACTTTTATTATACTTGGCATGTTTGTCACGGAAAAATTTGAGGCCTGCGTTTGCTTATATCTCAGCAACTAGACCACAGACTTCGGGATTTCACTAAATGATTTGCTTAATCTTAAGGTACAATTTAACGCTGAAAAATTTGAATTCTAAAAGAAAATTATTATTTCGGATAAGATGAAAAACAGCAAATTTCATGTAATTTCCCCACTAAATGGAAACTTAAACTAGTTCGGAAAACCTTTAATATTTAAATGGTTTTAGTTGAATTAGCAAACAAATGAATCCTAGAGAAAGGAAGGAACAAGGATTTATTTTTAGTGCCAACTGATTTAAGTTTTAGACGTATAAGGGTTTTTTTTTTCCCTTTTAGTAGTACGGAGCATTTATGTGAAAAAATAAGGTGAAGTTTGATGATGGTAACGTTATTCTATTTCTGAAATATATAATAAAAAGAATAAAATAACAGATTTTTTTTTTTTTAAATACTAAGCACTTTTCGTAATGCACCCTCAAAAGTTCAAAATACCTTTTCTAGATCAGAAAGGACAATTTAAGTATTTCTGTAGTTAGTTTTCAAAAATTCCAAGAAAATGACACCACTAATGAAGAAAAGTGCGGTTCTATTTATTTCAAACCAAACTTTCCCAATAAGAAAAATATGCATGTTTCAACACTCAAAGTTACGATTGAAGGCTGGAAAAGGATGAGAAGAGAGCCGCACTTTTTTTCGTTTATGGTCTCATTTTCTTGGAATTTTTGAAAACTACAGGAACACTTAAATTGTCCTGTCTGACCCAAAAAAGTTATATTTTGTCCTTTTGAGTGCGTTATGAAAAGTGCTTTGTATTTTTTAAAAAAAGATCTGTTATTTTCATACTCAAACAGCGAGTTCCTTCAAATGTGTAAAATTTCATATAAACTTGGAAAAAAAGTGCTGAAGCTCCAATGCAAGTTAAGGACTGATCAGACCAGGATGTGACTCAGAACCGTGATATAAACTATTCCTCCGAATCGAACCAGATACGCAATTGCGTAAAACAAGAAGGAAACATTAAGACATTTACCTCCGTAAATAACTTCATCAGAGAATATAATCAATAGCTCTTAATTCCACATGTTTATGTGAGAAACTTCTTTAAGCTCCGATAATTTCGCTCTTATGTCGATATTTTGAATGAAAAACGACCCGGCAAATGAGAATCCAAGAAAAATGGTTGGTCCCGGGCATGGAACAGGAACGTTCAACGTCGTGGCAGGCGAAGATCATCAATCAGTACAATTAAATTCACCCGATCTGTCATCTTGTAGCAAGACTGCATTTGTTTGGATGAAAACGCCTATTATATGTGATCATCGATAAATAATAGTGAATGCAGAAAAAAAGCAGAAATAGATGGCGGAAAAATAAGTAGAAAATGATTAGCTATCAACAGAAATTAGAGATTCCGAAGTTCAAATATCTACCTACTTGCAAGAAATGCAATGGATTGCTGCTTGGGGCAGGATTAATGTTAAATAAAAAAAAAATTAAAAAATAGCCTGTGTTGTGTTTTTTTTTTTTTCCACAATTCAGAGGTCTTTACCCTCCGGCACTTCAGGTTTCCCTCAACTCTGACTGGGGTTCCGTAAGTGATGCTAAAACTTTTGTAATGTTTTAATATTCAGGGTCATTTGGGGTAAAGGGAAACATGATTTCAATATTTTTATCTTTCTTTTGGATGAACTGAGACAGACAATTTTGGGCTTTGAATACAAGACTACACTGTAAAAAAAAAATCCGAAACGTTATTTTTTCCGAGGAACGTAGCGGGATTTCACGGGTTTTCCCCTACGTCCCCGTAAAATCAAGTATCTTTGCAAAAAAGTTTCTCGAATTTCTTCAAGCTGCCCGAATGCACTCCTAACTGGTGTGAAACATATTTTTAGCTACCAGTATGTATTTATTAAGCGTATCGTCTCTGTTCGATTACGACCCATACAGGTTGCCTAAGCTCCCACTGGATCTTGGTTTTTACTCGCAATTCTGCCTTAGCGCAGTGACCATTGATGCTTCTGGAGTCTTATGAGTAACTCTGGAAGGATCTTATCAATTACAATAAACCTACCGACTTTCTCTTGATAGCAGGCTGGCTTTGACCGGTGAGATTACTATATTCTTCTGAAAGATCCAAGGATAATTTCAGGAAGGTTACTGACTTTTAGCGGAAAACGTTCCTGGTTTTTGCAAGATGTGTTACTAACGTGACCGTTTTTACAGTGTACACCTGAGTAACTGGGTATGATAAAAAAGTAACTTTCCAACTGTTTGTTAACGAATGATATAATGTTGCCTTTTACCTCAGAGCCTTAGCGGTAAGTGTAAACGCCCACTTCCTATCCCCCCCCCCCCCATGAGGTTGATATAAATCATTTCGTGCTACAGTAAAACCTCTACAACGATACTGTTGGGACCTAAAAAAATATCGTAGCAGACAGGTTATCGTTATATAGACAGTTTGATTATGCATGCTGACATTTTGCTGGGGGCAAAAAAATATTGTTATAGACAGGTTATCGTTATAGACAGTATCGTTGTACACAGGTTTCACTGTATACATCACAATCAATTGTACTACATAAACTGTAAAAACGATTCGGAAACGTTCCTGGAAAATAATGGACAGCTAATGTGCCTAATTTTTGCCAGAAATATATCTTGAAAAAAGCAAGAATGTTTTCTGCTAAAATTTAGTAAACTTCCCGAAATTATCCAGGAAGCCTCTTGAAGAATTCAGAAACCTTCCCGGTTATAACCAGTCGTGTATCTGGAACCGTCAGAGAAAACTTAGGCAGGTTTCGGAAATTTCATTGAAAACGTAGGTATCGGTTTAATGAAATAGCTTGGCACCTTCCTGATTTACCAATGACCAAAGCTAACGCAGAATTGCAAATCCTGTTAAGAATACTGTAAAATTTATGATACAATACTGTAAAAACGATTCAAAAACGTACCTTTAAATTAATGGGCAGCTGATGTGCCCAATTTCTGCCGGTAACATATCTTGCAAAAAATAGGAACGTTTCCGCTAAAAATCAGTAACCTTCATCACCGGTCTAAGCCAGTCTATAAAGCCTTCAAGGAAAGTTCGGTAATTTTGATACATTTGATTAGCACTTCCAAAGTAAGTTCCGGAAGCATCCAAGTCCAAGGCGCTAAGGCAGAATCTCAAGTAAGCCCCAAGTATCTCCCGTGACAGCATAGACATTTATTCGTTCTCATTGGGAGCTTACTCAGCCTGGATGGTCCGCAATCTAACTAAACACGATGCACTTTATAAATACACTCAGTTAATCTTTAAACTGGTAGCTTACTTGATTTGCAGGGAAATAGGTGAAGACCCGTGAAATCCCGTTACGTTCCATATGAACAGTCAGTAACGTTTCGGAGCTTTTTTACAGTGAATTTTCTGTTTATTTACCGTAATATTTTACTGTAAAATGATTTTACGATAAAAGATAGTGAAAATATGAATGACACTATTTTTCGCCAGGGCTACGAGTTGGAACCTAACTTACTTTGGGGCGAAGGAGTCGGAGTTGGAGTCAGGAGTTAAAGGTGTAAAATTCCAAGAGTCCGAGTCGGTCATGTTCCTTCAAAGTCCGCAACTCTGCCAGTGCTGTCGGAGTTTGCATCGGACTGGTTTGGAGGTAACGGTCGGAGTAGAAGGTTTTAAAATTCTCGGAGTCTGAGTCGGTCATTTTCCCGCCATCTCCGCAGTCCTGCTTCTTATCGACCATTTTCAGGCAGGCTCTTGACAGTGTATGGGTGGTCGTCAGAATCTTTAAAACATGACCTATCTTTTTATCACGAAAATTAGAGGTCAATAGAAAATGAATCTCTTTTTCAGAAACAATTAATCCAAGGGCAGAACTAATAAGTTCTGTACAGAAACAAATTTTCGCTAGTTTCATCAAAAACGAGCCATCTTCCAACAATTTCATTATTTCTCCAGCCTTGTGTCAGAGGGCATCGCAGGGTTTTCAGCGAGATGCCATTAATCAGGGCTTCATTAGGCGAAATATTATTAATTAAGGAGGGATGATGACTTTTCCTCCTTCCTCCTAAAAATGTTTCACGGGGTAATTAACAAAAATGAGTCTGTTGGATAATATCTTCGTTAGGAAGGTCAGCAATTGTTTTGCAATAGTTTGACAAGGGACTTTGTCGTTTTGGGACAAGTTTAGATGATGACTGTTTACATAAATTTGTGGCATAAGGAAGGATTGGAGACAATTTTTGTCTAATAAGGTCAAAAACGGAGCCTTAATTGTTGAAAAGAGTCTGGGAAATTTTATTTCTGGTGTTGTAAGTTATGGTAAATTGTAGTTGGAGTTTTGGTTCGTTTATATGTAATTGGAGGAAATTTTGTACAGGATTGTCAACGACTGGGGTCAAGACATGTCGTATTGCTTTTAGTGTTTTCAAAAAGTCTCAGAAAGTTTCTATGAAACGGTAGCATTAATTGGTGTATTGAAAAAATTAAAGACAGTAAGAAAGAATGATATATCTTTTGGATCGGTTAATAAGGAATGTCTCCGAACTCCAGTTAAAAAGAGGCATTTGGCGCATTTAATCTAGGCGATTATTTTTTTATTTTATCTGCTGATGTCATGTTTGATCGAAGTTACGTAAAAACTACTTGATTGGTAATACCATGCACTATTTGTAGTTTCAATGGAATTATGAATTAACCGAGGCATTAAGAAAGACTACACTTCAGACACTTTTTTCGAACACGGACACTGGTCCTTTTTTAGAACATTTTAAAGCAGACTTCTAGGAAATGTTTTTCGAAGCACTTTTAAGAGAATTGAGAATACTTTCAGAACACTGATTTAGTTCAGCACATTTTTTTAATTCGTTCGGGAACGCATTTGAGAACATTCTTGTGCACATGTACTTTCATTCAGAACGTATTTTACATTTTTGAAACACGCTTTGATTATATCAGAAATCTTGCGGGGCAGCTGTCAATCGCCGCCGGGCAAGGGACAGTCAAGCGGGGAATACCACCCATTGTTCAAAGCCCAATTTCTTTTCAACTCAGCGGTCAATGCGAAAATAATAAGCAATTCGGGATTACTCAACAAAAATATAAATTCGTAAAAATAAAGTTTATTTCGTAATACTTCATAACAAAAGCAAACATCAACTTTAGAAGCGCGAAAAAAAGAAACAAAAATTGCATATACCTGCTTTGGATTTATTACGAACTCTTTTTACTAACAAAAATAATGTTAGCAATTTCCATGCATTTACTACAAAAGAGAGCTGACGAAATAAAAAAGTAAAGTATTTTTTCTTATTTTCTCACAGGTGACGGCAAATAAATAAAATAAAATATGAATAAATAAATAAAATATGATTAAATAAAAATAAATAAATAAAATCAAATAAATTAAATGAAATGAAAATAAAATTAGGTAAAACATAAATAAATAAAATAAGAAAAAATACAATAAAATAAAGCTAAATAAAGTAAAATAAAATAAAATAAATAAGAGTAATAGGCAGTACAAATGAAATCAAAAATTGAACAGAAAACATGAAAATACATTTTTAAAAAAGCAAGAAAAACATCTATTGAAATTAATAATTTTCAATGTTGAAATTAAAAAATTAAATACCGAAAAAAAAAAAAAAAAACTCTTGCATACGAAAAAAGTGAAATGTGCTAAAGAACAACAAGAGTCTCGCCATTTCTTAAAATGTCGATAGTCCCGTTGTTCGATCGCGATTGAAAACGATTTTTACTCAGAAATTCAAAGCTTATGCATTTCTATTTAAAAAATTCTTTGGAAAGAAAAGTATAGCTTAAAATTTTATCAAGGAGCAAAAAAATAGAAAAATAAATAAAACTTTTGATTTCGGGATTCAAAAATTCATCTAAAAAGCGAAGAAAATCGAAAGAGCATTGCAAAGCGAAAAAACCAAGAAGAAAAACTTCAATATCTGCGTTTCTGGGAGGGGAGTAAACGCCGCAAGCAACGCTGGCGGAAACCAGCCAATTAGGCAGTTTGGGGGCGGGGTCGTTGTTCCCAGGATTCAACCCTTCCGTGCCCCCCTCCGCGCATGCGCCCGGAAGGGGTGACTTTCCATTGTTGTCACTGAGGTGGTGGGGGGCGGCAGGGGCGGAGCGACACGCATCAGCGCGCGCGACAGGAAACGCAGTTTTCCCTTCTTTCGAGTTTCTCCCAATCTGCGGTTAATGGTCCTTGGTTTTGCCAGCAATGCATTAGCTGTAAAGAGACACACACAATCGTTAAAAACAACATGTGTGAAATTTCAATTATTTATTCATTTATTTGTTCATTTATTTATTTTTGAAGGGCTCTCTTGAAGAGTAGGGTTTGGAATCTTCCCCCGAACAATGTCCTAAAATTCATTTTTTCCTTTACGTTAATGTATTAAAAGGAATAAAAATTTTAAATGTCAAAAATTCCGGTTCGTGTTTTTTTTTTTCTTTGAAAATTAATTTCCAGCAGGCGAAAGCATTGTTAAATCCAAGTAATCTTTACTAATAATAAAGCTCAAAGTCTCTCTGTCTGGATGTCTGGATCTCTGTGATTCGCACAGCACCTAGACCGTTCGGCCGATTTTCATGAAATTTGGTACAAAATTAGTTTGCAGCACGGGGATGTGCACCTCGAAGCGATTTTTCGAAAATTCGATTTTGTTCGTTTTTCATTCCAATTTTAAGAAAATTTTACCAAGCAAATTATCCTAACGAGGAACGTGGGCGAGCAAATGGACATAGCAAATTGGCGAGAAATCATGTCATCCATTATTTGTAAATATAGAGGCGAACCAAATGATCTTTCAATTTTTCTACTACGGGCAAAGCCGTGCGGGTACTACTATTAATAAATAAATAATTTGATGTAAGAACTTCTTCGCACAGAAACAATGTTAAGGAATAAATTTATCAGATACATTCTGGCTGCTTGAAAGATTACCAAGATCATGATACATGACCTCTGAAAATAAAATTCATTTAGTTTCATAAAAGTATTGTAATTTCATATGATGTTCCATTTCCTGATCAAAGACACAACCACTTTCTTTCGATCTCATCTTTCCATTTGTTCTATTGTCAAGTATCTGCAACAATAAAATAATTAAAAAGAGTAGAATAGCAAGGGGAGAAAAAAAACTTTGTTTACTTTTACGAGCTGTCAAAAAATGTCTTGTTTTTCAAACAGTGCTCGAATTTTTTCTGGTTATCATAGCTCTTTCAGTAGGAGCACACATACCCAAACCGAAAAGAAAAGATAAACAGAAAAATCTCCAAGCTATTAATTGCCTTTTGCCACCTTGCTCGCATCTGTCCCTTGTCAACCGTTACGACCCTCGCACCTTGATGTCCCCTTCGCTGGAAGGGGGGGGGGGGAGCTGGTATCTTTTCCGGCATCGGCGACACTTTATTTTTCCGGCGATAACCAGCAGACTGTGGAGCAGCAGACTTTACTCAGGTTTAGCGCCCAGTTAATTAGAACTGGATTCTGAAGATCTTGAAAGCTTGTTTTTTATTTTGCGCATTTAATATATAGATATTTTTTAACTTATTTTTGCTCTAAGCTTACAAGAAAAAGTAGAAAAAGCAAAATGCCTTGGAAAATGGCGCAGAAAGAGCAGAGGCTAGGAAAGCATTTTAATTATTTAAAGAACGAATGGCGAATCAGGGAGGACGGAAGGATAAATATTCCATGCATGCGGAATCGGAGGGAAAATGAGACTCCGACTCCGATTCCTGGAATTTTTGAAGCTTTGATTCGGACTCTTCTCCGCTGTCCTGGTAGACCAATTCGAACTTATTGGTGTAGGAGATATTTGAATGAATATGTATTTGATTTAAAAAGTGATGAATACATATTCTATGAAAAGATTCTGAAACGTCGCAGATTATTTCCGCTCAACGTTCCGCGGTTTCACGGGTTTGTACCAGTTTCTTGTGAAAATCAAGAATCTTCGTGCAAAAGTTGTGTGAATCTCTGCAAATTTCATAAATGCATATTTAAGACAGTTGTGGGAACATTTGTCTTCAGTGAGAAAATATGTTTAGCTCTTTATTAAGTATTTCACCTCAGGTTTAATATCACCAGACGGACTGCCAAAATGCAGGCGTTGGTTGTTTCAGTTTTGTAACACTTGCAGACAAAAAGCTGTTTCGGTGTTTGCTTGCAGTTAAATCTTTGCTTCGGCCATCCTTATTTTAGGAATCCTCTTGGCGAATCAGGGATGTGCCAAGCTGTTACTAAAAACATATCCAAGGTATTGTTCGGAAGTTCCTGATTTATACCGGAAACATGACTGCCTTTTATTGGGAAGCTTTCTGAGCTCTTCAGAAAAGATATCAGGAAAGTTACTGGCTGCTACTGGTAAACATTTCTGTTTTTTGACAGACATGTTACTGGCAGAAATTAGGAACACTAGCTACCCATGATTTTCCAGGAACGTTCCTGAATATTCTTTACACTATATTTTCAGGAAATTGCACCAACTCGTAAGAGCTACACTTATTCTACAGTTATACAATGTCACTTTGTTCCACTGTTTCTCTGTTTTTAACTACCGCTCTCATTTTGTAATTGTGATGTTGCATTTACTGACAGACACTGCAAGAAAATTCCGAATTGTCACTGATTATTTTTCGCCAACGTTGCGGTATTTCACAGACTCGTGCGTTTCCTGTGAAAATCAAGTATCTTCGTGAAAAATTTGTCTGAATCAAGTGTCTTGACATTGCAAGTTTAATGGATGCAGATTTAAGAATGATGCGGGATTTTTTTAATTACCAGTTAGAAAATATATTGAGCTTCTTTATTAAATATTTCACTTTCAACCTTGTTACTAATTTTGCAAGAACCATGGATAAGCAGATATGCACGTCGGTCATTTGCTTGCAATTCTTCTTTAGCTTCAGCCGAATTCGCGTCTGGAGTTTTCCTGATAAATTAGGACAGTGCCAACGTATTACAATTAACATATGTAAGTCGGCTCTGAAGGTTCCTGGCTTATTCGAGAAACATGACTGGCTTTTATTAGGAAGGTTTTTGAATTCTTCAGAAAGGTTCTAAATAAATTTTAGGAAGTTTACTTAACTTTCAGTGGGAAATATCCCGGTTTTGTCCAGGTCCAGATATGTCAATGACAGAAATTTGGCACATTAGCAGCCCTTTATTAGCCAAAAACGTTTCCGATTTTTTTTTTTTTTTATAGTGTAAAACCGAAAAAAAAAAGCTCCTTATAAGACTGATGTGCGGTTATTCAGAATTATGTAATGATAATTTTCAAAAAGCATTTAAAATAAATCATTTGCAACTTAGGGTAAGTTTCAACCACACTGAAAAAGAAGTAGGATAATTGTTAGGAAAACTTTGAAACTTTGGACAAAGTCACACAAACACGGAACAAATTAATTCCAATTAATTTGATTTTCATTAGTCATAGTGACTAAGCAGTTTATCGAAAAGCCTAGCATATTTTAAATAACAGATCATTGATCGTATTGTACCGTTAAAAACATGGACCAATTGTACATGTGTAACTGTACTTTAACAATAAATCTTTTGAAAAATGTATTTTAACTTGATTCATTGTTGGTAAGAAAGCCTTAGTTTCAAAAAGCACAACTACAAACTACACCTGGAGGCACTGCCGAAATTTACTTCTTGCCGATAAGCGAGGACTGTTGTCCCACTTCTTATCAAGGCAGCGAGATTTGGCCATAAAAAAACTATCCCATCAGAGGCGGTTTATAGTTCCTTTTTGTCCACCAAGTCGGAATTTCTCTTTTTCCAAAAGATAAGCTCAATTAAATTGGTCTGCGGTAATAGAGGTCTAGGTATTGAAGACGACGATTTGGATGTTCCTTATCAGAATTCGAACGCCACGCACCTTTTAGGCTTCGGTTGTAAATTTCGAGTCGAGGTTTCCTGTAATCAGTACTTCTAGACAGGTGGGTTTTTTCTTACTGGGGCAGTGAAAGTAAGTTGCGTGGATTCTTGGCAGTTATTCGCACGGGATAAGTTGGTAATATGGATTTGGAGAATCATCTGGTACAAATGATCGAAGATGATAAAGGACTGGTGAATGCCTTGGTAAATGTCAGACGGTGAATTTCTGATTTGTTTTCTGGTGGTGAAATATAGTCTGTTTACTAAATTTTTGGGTTTCAAACTATCAAATCTAACAAATGCGATCTAATCAATAATTTTTCTTGAAAAATGAAGAGAGGAAAAAAATGTGAATTCTGACAATCTGAATTCAAATTTTGTGCTTCGCAATCACGAGTTGCGACAGTATCCTATTTCTTGGGATATAATATCAGAGAAATATATGCACAGATAATATTGTATTTTTTGCATAACAACAATAACTGGTTTGAAATTAATGAAAAACAATATAATACTCGAATTTCAGGTAAACAATATAAAGTTATAAAACCAAATAAAACACTTATTAAAAAGCAATTCTTTTACTTGGCACCGCGGCTGTTTAATGAACTAACGGAAGATGTTAGGAATGAGAAGAACTTCAAAAAATATAAACAAGGGGTCAATGAATATATACAAAATAACAACATTCTATCAATAATTAACTTTTAGCTGATAAAATATACTGACTTGCCAACCGGGGGGGGATTTTGTATTGTATTTTTTATACTATTGAATGTTTCAATGCGAGTTATTGTGTTTTTTTTCTGGAGTCAAACAGTCGAATTATTGTTCTGTGTGAAATACTTATTACTTGTGTAAAATTAATTTGTAAATATTACTGTTTAATGCATATTTGTGTTTGTACTCCATACTAAACCAATTAAATAACACTACGGACAGTGCCTTTGGCGCTCTTTAGTGTTGAATTTACTACTAACTCATGTTGAACTATAGTCAAGATTTTCTTAATATTTTGTTATGGCGTTTGTAATTTATGTTTTATAATTTGCAAGTTTTAACTTTACTTTATTTTATTTTGCTTACTGTTATGTTTGGGATTTTGTTAATAAATCTTATCTTATATACCTTAACTTATCTTATTGTTTCTAGAAAAGGCTCCTGTCCCCCCAAGCTGCCCCTCCTCTTGGGTGGTTATGTGTGTATTGGTGTGTGTGTTGTAGTGTAGGTGTGTGTGTTGCAGTGTAGGTGTGTGTGTTTTCGTTTAGGCGTGTGTGTAGAAGTCAGTTTGTATGTAGGAGTGAGTATGTATGTAGGAGTGTGTGTGTGTGTGTGGGTGTAGGACACGGGCAACACCGCCCAGGATGAGCGGATTCCGTTGGACAGTAGAGGAGCAGGGGCTAATGGACGAGATGCTGCAGAGACTCCGGTCCAATCTGAAAAAGGAACCACAATGTCAAGGACAGTCAAATAAAAACAATAAGCAATCGTGATTGCTCAAAAAACATGGCCCTTTCAAAACCATAAGCACATTCTCCTCAAATTTTTAAATTTTATATTATTTGATAGAATGAATTCGGAGTAACTTCAAGTACAAATGATCGAAAATGATAAAGAACTGGTTGAGTGCGTGGGAAAATGAACTGTCCTTCCGTCGGACAGTGAATTTCTGATGTCTTTGCTTTCTCATACTAAAATATGGTCTGTTTATATATTTGGGTTTCGAACTGTCAAATCTAAAAAATGCGATATAATCAATAAAACATTTTTAAAAAGAGAGTGAGAGGAAAAACAACAATTTATAAGCATAAACACAACCTCCTCAACTTCTTGAATTTTCATTTATTCCGTAGAATGGAAACTTCAAGTCCAAATGATCAAAAATAAAAAAAAAGACTGGTGATTGTCTTGGAGAATGTGTAAAATATAGAAGTATATTCACATCCAATTCCGCCGAGAGCCAAGGCGGGCCCCTTGTCAGTTTGGTCGCCTGGAACCTCCTCCCATTTCTGGCCATCGTTCTAGTAATTTGCTTTTCTACTACAGTCAAACTCGGTTATAACGAGTGCAAAACGATGACGATATATGCTCATTCACTGTAAAAAAATTCCGAAACGTTACTGAGTATTTCCGTGTTACGTTTCGGCATATCAATGATTTTCATCGACTTCCTGGAAAAATCAAGTATAACAGTCAAAAAGTTTCCTGAATTGCTACAAATTTCACGAATGCAGACTTTTCACTGTAGTGAAAATATTTTAGCTCCCAGTTTAAAGACTAACTGAGCGTATTTACAAAGTGTATCGGCTTCAAATCGATTACTATCTGTCCAGATTAATTGCACTGCAAAAGTGAGCGAATAAGTCCGTTTACAACGTAGCTTTGTGAGAAATGCAGGCGCGTAAAATTTTGTATACTTTCTTGCAATTCTGTTTTGGCTTTGGCCATGTTTGAAATACTGCTCTTGGAGCTCCCTTGATAAATCAGGAAGGTTTCAAACTGTATCATTATACCTTCCGAAGTTGACTCTAATTCTCCAGAGACACGACTTGCTTTAAACGACAATATATTTGAATTTTTAAGGAAGTTTCCAGGATAATTTTAGAAAGGTTACTGAATTTTAGCGGAAAACGTTCCTGGTTTTTACAAGATATGTTACTGGCAGAAATTGTGCATATCAGCTGCCCATTATTTTCCAGGAACGTTTCTAAATCGTTCTTACAGTGTTATAACAGAGTGCTTGCAAAAAGCGAGTTCATGAAAAAATCATAAAAATTCATCATAGTAGTCTTTCTAGTCACTGTTCAGTGCCAAATAAGTAGGGTACTTTACTTTGAAATGTCTGAATGTCTCTTTCATATGTCATTGTTTTTGAGGAATACACATATTCACACATATACACTGTAAAAACGATTCAGAAACGTTCCTGGAAAATATGGGCAACTTTTTTTGTCCAATTTCTGCCAGTAATATATCTTGCAAAAAGCAGAAACGTATTCCGCTAATATTCAGTAACTTTCCAGACTATCTCGGAAACCTTCTTAAAAATTCAGAAATCTTCCCGTTTGAAGGCAGTCGTGTCTTTAGAGTAAACTTTAGTAGTATATAATAGTAATATAATAGCTTTGGTACCTTCCTGACTTAAGAAAGCTCCATAAGCAGCGTTGCAAACATGGCCACAGCTAAGCCAGAATAGCAACAGGTATCGAGAATTTTACTCGCCTGGCACCTCTTGCAAAGCAGCCAGCGTAGTCCATGCTTACTCGCTCCCTCTGGGAGTTCAATCAGCATGGACGGGCCGTAAGTTACCAGTAGCCAATTCATTCTATAAATACGCAAAGTTAATTTTTAAACTGGGAGCTAGAAATATTTTTACACCAGTGAGAAGTGTGCATTCGTGCAACTTGTAGCAATTCAGGAAACTTTTTGACAATGATACTTGATTTTTTCAGGAAGTGGATAAAAACCATTAAAATCCCGACACGTTACACGGAAATACTCAGTTTCGGAATTTTTTTACAGTGTATAATTTCAATATGTTTCTTAACTCCAAAAATTAAAAAAAAAAAATGCTTTCATCGCTTGTTCTCAAGATTTATGATTTATCACTGACTTGGAATGTTGAAGAAAATTTACCAAAAGGGGATCAGTAGAAATTTTCCGAATCACAAAAATAATAGACTTAACATTGTACTAACCAAGTATTTCTGATTTCCTCGCTATATCCAAGTTCTCATTAAACCAAAGTTCGTTATAAGCGAGTTCGATTGTAATGCATGATTTAAGAGCAAAATCCAAAATTTGAAGTATTTCATAAAAGGAAATCGGGAACTTAGAATTAAAAAATCATAATTAATTTGGAAAAGAAGATAACCCCCTAATCAAACTGCGAGCATTAGAGGCGAAACCTCTAATGAACCTGTCAACAGCCATCATGTAGAGCCACGACGATGTAACGAATTCAATCGTGCTATAAAAAATGAAAAAAGAAACTAAAGGAAGGAAAGCTGTAGACGTCGCAAAATCATTTTTTACTGTTAACATGTCACTCTCACGATGATTACGCGGGGTTTCATTTTAAAGTGAAGGTATTTTGGGAAAGCACCTGCCTGTTCTAATCAATGAACAGACGACTTTTTTAAAATAATGATTCAGTTTTTATTCTTTGTCTTGGACGTTCCTTTTTTCCCTCTTTTGGCACAGAGATAGAAGATCTTGTTGGAAATCCGCGAGGCTGTCACCTCAGGAGACGCTCATAAATCAAGTCGTAGGGGTCACCTGCTTCGGGGGAACCCTCACACTTTAAAGGTTGCCTCCATTTCATCTTTTATATACGAGAGGTGGTGTCCAGACACACTTAACGAACTATTGACGGAAGCGAAATGATGAATTGCGAAGCTCTGTTCTGCAGATCATAACGCTGTGATATTGCGACTGTAAAAAAAATTCCGAAAACGTTACTGGTAATTTCCGTTTCTCGATTTCACAGGTTTTTACCAATTTCCAGGGAAAATTAATAGTACAGTAAAATTAGGCCAAAAAATGGCCAAACCCAAACATCCAAAAAATAAAGGTGAAACCTGTTGCAAATTACTTCTTACCCTTCCAGCAAGAAGGGGTAAAAAGTCCCAGCACTTTGCGCGTCGGGTTTTGGGGGGAAGGGGGGGACGAAATAATCCTCTATTTAAATAAAAATAATTTCTATTACTTAAAAAAAAATTTCAAACCTCGCAGAAACCACTCTATAATAGTAAAATAATAAACTCTCACAGAAAAAAATTCTAATTAACAGGGGTGCACCTGCGGGGGGGATGGGGGGGGGGGGTTATGAAGCAGCTTTGCATCATTGGAATTTTTAAGGCAGTTTTTTCAAGGGGTATTTCTTTCTTTTTTGAGGGCTTTTATTCTGGATGGGTACTCCGTCACACTTAAGGGGTGCGCCATCGCTTTTTTTCGGGGGAGGGACCCTGAATTTACATTCTAAAATCAACTATCGCAGTTAAGTTCACGAAAAAATTTCCCTGATTTAAACTTTTCCGAAGTACAAAATACCACACAATGATATGGTAATGTAAGAATGATAATTCTAAAAGATCTAAGCGAGCTCAGTAATCAAATTATTTGCGACTGGAGTTATTAAACTGTTTAGAGCGCTGGAAAACAAAATTCCTGTGCAGCATAAAAAAAGTCCAAATTGACCAAAGTTTCCCTACTTCTTCTTGATTAACAAACTTCAACTATTCTACAATCTTTTGCCATCACCGTAAGGGGGGACAAACCGAAATTGCCAATAGTGAGACGGGCAATGCTGCAATTCTGCACCCTCTAAGTCGGTGGGGGTTCTCATTTGCAAACACCGAGCTACCTCTCTTTTACGCAGCTGGTTAAGTGAATTATGCTAAATATGCAGACATATACTTGCAACACTATCTCAAACTTTTGAGTACATTATGCGATAAAAAAAATTTGATCACATCAAACATCAGCTATCCAACAATCTAACGCAGTGACAAATTCAGGTGGTCTAGAACCTGTATTGATTCAACGATAGAACAAGTCTTGATGAGAGCAATGAGCAATACAACAATAAAATGCTAAATATTTACACCTTTTTGTCTCTCAGTTGTAAATCACAATCCGTTTCTAAAGCCACCAGAAGTTTCTTTCCTCTTAAGTTGGTAGTGGTATTGCTAGCTGACGATAAGGTGAGTTGCGATGAGACCTTTAACGTTCGGGTAGTAACATCAAAAGATATTGAAGGCAAACAATTTTGTGGCATTTCTTTGTAAAGGAGGTAAACAGTTATGTCTTTAGCTTCTGTTACGAGAGTAGTTACTATCTGTAAAGATGTGTAATCCCAAACCATCTTTTACACCGAATGGTATGACCAGTAAAGATGGAATAACAAATTGTTAAAAACTTCTGGTACGAGTTATGCGCTGATTCTCCATCAGTATTCGATGAATCTGGTTTCAGAAGGAAAGAAATCTTGTATCGTTAAAGTACTATTATCTGAAGCAAAAGGTTCATCCACCATCACAGAACGAACAGCTGGTGTCATATATGAGGCAGTGAGAAGCAAAGGGATGTAAGTGGACATTTTCTAGTTTTGAATAAAACGCGTTTAAGGATAACATCCTTGGTAGACTTTAATTGATTTTCTTTTCTAAATCATGCTGTATAGAAGCAACTACCAGGTCTACTAGTACCATCTCTTGCCTCAAGATAGAGGAGAGGCACACCAACCATTTGTACTGGTTATCTCCAAATTTTTAATTTTGCCACTTGCATCCCTTTGCTTCTCACTGCCTCATATGCAATAGATGGAAGATACCTGCTTGATCATATTTTTGGTAATGATCTGTAAGCTTCAAGGAAATATGCCAGCAATGCAGTGTATAGGTAATTTGTAAGTATGGGAAAGCTAGTGTCATTTTTGATGGGTGCAAAGAAAGCACCACAGAAATATAATCTACGTCCTATTACAACAGCCAAGCCTTCTGCTCTATAAGATTTTCTGCGTCTCAAATCTTGTGGTTGCTCTGAGGAGTTCATTGGATATAGTTAATGTTTGAAAAGTCTGAAAGTGCTGAAGTGCTCAATTATATGCACAAACTGTGTTAGACATAGCTGCAACAATAACGATTTTGCTGAGGATCTAGATTCCAAAAAACATCTTGATAACGATCCCTTTTTGTTACAAGCTTAGGAGAAATTATTTGAAAGAAAAAAACAGTTCAGCTTAATTTTTCTGGCCATTTAATCAAATGTGCACCATTAGATGGGGTTGGGGGGGGGGATAATATTTTAGAAAAAATTTCGTTTTGGGAGGTGAGCTACTGTTCTTATGGGGTGGACAGTCCTGATTTAATGCATTTTTGATTTGCATGAAATACTTCTATTTGAAAGAAAAGGGGGGGGGGGGGTGAGGATTTATTTTATTTGGTGGAGGCGGGGTGCTGTAGCTTTGAGAGGAGGTGCACCATCGATCTTGGAAGATGGACACACTCGATTTCTAACTTTAACTTAGCATAAAATAATGTTTCCATATGAAATGTATGGAGGGGGATTCGGGGGTACTGCTTCGTTTTACCGGAATAGGGGGGCTCTGTAGCATTGGTGGGTTATGTCATCCTTCTTGGGTGTCAAACACCTTTAATGTCATGCTTTTAAACTCAGTAAAACATAATATTCTCACTTTAAATTTACTCTAAAAATTCTGGAAAAATACCCAAAACAGCAATTTTTAGATGCCCCCCATTCCAAAACCCGACGCACAATGGGGTGGGACTTTTTACCTGTTCTATTTGGGAGGGTAATAAACAATTTGCACCAGGTTTAGCTTTTTTTTTTTTTTTTTTTTGGATGTTTGTGTCCGACCCCTATTTTTACTGTACTATAAGTACAAGGTGTCCTGAAATTTTAAGGTGACTGTTTTCAAAAACATGTAACAGGAGAACGGTTAATAAAAAAAAATTCTTGCAAAAAATTCATGCAGTGGGAGTTAAATCCCCCCCCCCCTTCAGGTTCCAAATTTTAGTTCAAAAAAGTTTCAATAGATGGCGCTGAACATAGTAAGCCTGTAAGTCAAAAAAGAAGAATTGAAATTCACTGATTTTTCCTCCGATTGCGACATGGGAGTACAGCCGACGATTGTTTGAAAATATTGTTTTATTCTTTTGTTCATTATTTTCGAAAAGTTATGATGTAATTTTCTATCTTTTTTTTATTTATGGGATTACTATCTGCAGCGCCATCTATTGGAAAATTATTTAACTAAAATTTTGAACTTTGGGGGGGGGGATTTACAGCCCACCACATGAATTTTCTGCAAGAATTTTTTTTATCATTTACCGTTTTCCTGTTATAAATTTTTGAAAACAGTCAGTCTTTTTCAGGACACCCTGTATCTTAGTCAAAAAGTTTCCTAAATTACTCCAAGTTACACGAATGCAGACTTCACATTGTTGGCAAAAATATTTTAGCTAACAGTTTAAAAATTGACTGAACGTATTTATTAAATCTATCGGCTTACAAACGATCAATGTACTTCCAGATCGACTAAGCTCCCAACGAGAGCGAATATGATACGAATGTGCAACGAATTGTGCAAGAGAGTGATGAACGTTCTTGGTACTTGCATTTCTGTTCTAGCGTTGTCCTTCGGCAAGATTGCAGTAAAGCTTTGTTTTTAAAAATTATGAGCCATTTATGGTGTTCATTATCTAAGTCAAACTACCTCTTAGTACGTGTAAATCTATTCAAGTTAAATTTCTATGTTGTCATTTTTTAAAATCAAATGTTATTCCTTACTTCAATCTTCAATCAACTTTCATTTTTCTATTTAGAATCCAAATCCAAACCTCTCAAGCGTTAATGACTGCTATCTATTCAGTGATTAAACGGTTTTCTCTACAGACCGCAATTTTCCCTGAACTCCTCACGACGCCATTTATTTTCCCCATTCTTTGCCCATCAATATCCACCTATATACGTAATAACAATAATATTAAGAAAGAAAAATGTCTTCTCTACGTCTTAGTCCTTGCCGCAAAGTTAGGAATCAGCCTAAAAACTTGAATTGCCTCAATTTCAGCGCTTGAATTGATTGGGACCATAAATAAAGGGTTCAGTGTTAGATTTTGATGACTTTATTAACTATAAATCAGCGATCGTCTGCAGTTTTTGGAATAGGTAATTCAAGTTCGTCTCCGCAAACGATCCGTAATATTTATCTACTACAACTTCAAGCAAATTACATCGGGCTTTTTCTTCCTTTTTGATTAATAGTTCTCTGTTTTGTTATCGTAAATCAGGGGAGATTGAGTAATATTTTTAGAGCTTTAGAAAAGGAGGCAGGAAATTTCTTTCGGAAAAAGTAAATTTATGTATTGTGTAATACTTTTCATTTATGAAATGAAGCAGATCATAAGTTTTGTGTTTTTACGAGTTGGAATTTACTAAGATTAATATTTAATCGTTCTTTCGAGATTAGTCTTTTCGAAGCAAGAATAATTGCTTCCGAAAGAACGAGATAAAGCAAAAAATCCTTTTTTCTGTGACGCTATTTGTACAATTGAATAAATTCTATTATATAAGATAAGAATATTGAGGTATAAAATTGAAGTAAATCATTATTTGGATGCTAATTTACGAAGGTATCCTAACATTGCCATCCTCTTGTTCTTGATTGGTTTAAATTAATAAACTAATCAAAAATAAGAATAATCAACATTGTTTTTACTACCAGCCAGTTGTCTCTCTTTCTCTCTCTCTTGATTCTCCAAGAGCTTCAAAATAATTCAAATATATCTTAAGAGATAAAACAATGGGGTTGTTTCCTTCAGTGAAAAGTAGTTCTTTTTGTCACTGAAATTGATAGAATAAGAAAAAAAAAACATGGACCCAGAAAATACTTTAATTTTCCCAGCAGTTATTTTTTAATTAATTTTTTAAAATGTCCGATTCTTCAAACAAGGCGTGGTCTTGATGACGTCACAAATGATGCACTATGGCGCATCTTTCTACCATGGGCGCCCATATGCAAAACTGTAAGGGGGGGGGGGCTCAGACATTTTAACCATGGCTTAGCATGATAATTTCCCCATAAAAACCAATTTCAGGACAGATTAGAGTCATTACAATTTGACATTTTTAATAACTTATTCATTAATGGCTGGAGAGGAAATATTTTAACCTTTTTGCAAAGAAAAAAGTATTAAATGCAAGGAAGTTCTAACTTCTAAGGGGGGGGGGGCTCAAGCCCCCCTTGCCCCCTATATGGGCGTCCTTGCTTTCTACTGCATTTCCACGTTATGATAATCAAGAAGCGAATTACAATTGCGATCTACGCTTGCTATCAACCATATCGTTGTCAATACACGTGAGTAAAGATGCGAATTAAATATTTTGTACCGTGAATGGCAACATTGAATGGCATTTCATCATTTGCGATGTCATCGGCAGTAGCGTTAAACGATGAAAGAGCACCGATTTAAGTAATTTTTAAAAATATTAAACTTAAAGAAATTAATTAAAAAATGGTCAGATTCTATGTTTTTATGCATGCTCTTTCAGAAAAAAATACTTTTAAAATTTTGGAAACGACCCCATTTTAAAAATTCTTTTCAGTCGTGCCCGCTTAGCGAAAAGAAGGTTCAAAATAAAATGTTCGTAATATCCGTAGTTTTGATATTAAAAAAAATAACACAGATTAGAACGTGAAAGGAATTGAAACTATATTACGTTCTAGCTACAAATTCGCCATTTATGGCTATACTATAAACGGAGGAGCGACTGTATTACTTATGCGAAAAGAAAATAAACTAAGTTAGTGCGAAAGTAATATCCAATTTATTTTCCCAAACTGATTGTTTCTGAAAAATTGTAGCCATTTTTGTCATCATTTTTAAAATCAGAAACAGGTGCAAAATTCAGCAATTTTATTTATTTATTTTTTTATTGTTCAATATACAAGCGGGAAAAAAGGGGAAAACAATCTAAGCAGATGGATTAACAGAAAAAGTTTCGCCAAAACACAGTGTCAACACTGAATAATTAATTAAAAGAATTAAATAACGAAATAGCAATGCCGTTCCTGTGCAATACAACGGAGCATAATTTCATTCGTTTAATATTAAAAACAAAATTATTTTTTCCTTCAATATTTAGTATTTTGTCTTCTCATTTTTGTATATTTTGTATCTCAAAATAAATAAATAAATAATTAATTAAACAAAAAATAAAGAAAAAAGAAGTAGCATTGAAACTTAAAATTGTTATTCCAAAACAATCTTTGCTTTAAATTTTTAATCATGTCCTAAAACAAAAAATGAATAACAGAATTTTTAAATGTAACTGTTTTAGTAAAAATACAAATCAATAATCATTTTGATTAAAAGGAAAATCGTTTCCTGCTTTCTCGCGTTTACTTCACTTCATTTTGATTCATTCAATCAATCTCCAACCTTCTCAACAATTTTGAACAACGTGAAGTCTCCCAGAAACTGCATTTTCATGTCCATCCCGAACTTTTAATCTCATGCCTAAAACCAGAAAATGTAAATACAGTGGTGGACAAAAGTATAGACTCAATTTTTTTTTCTTTTGTTTTGATTACAACATGACTCAGTTTAAATTATTTTCATTGAAGTAAAGATGAATAGTTGAAGAAATAGTTATAAAATTAGTACATCTTATCTATTAAATTAAAAAATATTATAAAATTAGATAATTTGCAAATTTAATATTTTATCATTACGTGAAACCTGGACGAAAGTATAAACTCAGAGGTAAAAAATCCAGGAATATAAGAAAGTTTCGTTCCAAAATGTTAATTTAACGCCATAGAATGAATAAATGTTGCCTTCAGTGATTGCTAAAAGTTTTGTTTTAGGAAATTAATGAGAAACATATAAATGCACCGCTGGACAAAACTATAAACTCATTTTTTTTTTCATTTTTTCAATCATAACTTAACTCAGTTAAAAAACGTTTTGTTCCAGTAAAGATAAATAACTGACTAAATAGTCCTAAATTCAGAATAACTCATAAACTTTATAAAATAAATAATTTAATTAAAAAAATCTCAACTTTAATATCTTTATAATGCATGAAACCTGGACAAAAGTATCAACTCAAAAGTAAGAAACTCTGAAGTTTGGTAGAATTTTATTCAAATATTTAATCATTTAATAACTAAAAATTAACCAATGCTGAATTACAAAATTAAAAACTTACAATACTGCATAAACACAATTATAAACTGACAAAATTTTAATTTTCTTTTTCGAGTTTAATTAAGTTACATTTGCAATTACTTCAGTAGAACAAAAGCATAGATTTAGGAAAATGTAATTTTGCTATTAACATAGATAAATTGAAAAAAAAAAAAAAATAAAAAAATCAATATTTGAAACGTTTTAAAAATTAACACTGCATTAAATCTAGCCATTAGTGTAAACTACAAACTTTTAAAAACGAGTTGGGCCCCCCGTTTTCTGAATTACCTCGAATATGCGGCTGGGCATGTAGATTTCACAAGAGTTTCTTACAGCTGCAGTGACATATGGTTGCATGCTGAAAGTATTGCCCTTTTTAATTCCCCTGTGGTTTGGTACTGGTACCGATCATGATAAACTTTGCGAACCGTGGTCCCCCAAAGATTTTCAATCGGATTAAGATCCGGACTACGAGCTGGCCATTTGATTACTTTGATACCCCAGCGCTTGAACCATTCTTTTGTACTTTTCGCTGTGTGTACACTCGCGTTATCTTGCTAAAATGACCAGTTACCTCCAGGAATCAGATGAGCAAAAGGTAAGAGATGATCTTCCGGTATTAATTAGTAATCTTTAGCGTTCTATCTTCCATTAAGAAATGCCAATCCTGCTTTAACATGCTAAAAGAGTTATTTATCTTTACTGGAACAAAAAATTTTTTAACTGAGTTAAATTATGATTGAAAAAATGAAAAAAAAAATGAGTTTATAATTTTGTCCAGCAGTGCATTTATATGTTTCTCATAAATTTCCAAAAACCAAACTTTTAGCAGTCACTGATGGCAACATTTATTCATTCTATGGTGTTAAATTAACATTTTCGAACGAAACTTTCTCGTAATCCTGGATTTTTTACCTTTGAGTTTATATTTTTGTCCAGGTTTCACGTAATGATAAAATATTAAATTTGCAAATTTTCTAATTTTAAGAATCTTTTAATTTAACTGATAAGATGTACTAATTTTAGAACTATTTCTTCAACTATTCATTTTTACTTCAATGAAAATAATTGAAACTGAGTCATGTTGCAATTGAAATTAAAAAAAAAAAAATTGAGTCTATAATTTTGTCCACCACTCTATAATCACGAACCTCTGCATTAATTTTTTCAACTTTCGGTTCAAAAAAATCTTTAGTGCTTGTGATTTCTTTGATAATTGGGATTGAAAGTGTCCATTTTGGCAGCAATATTATTTTATTTTTCAAATTGCTCTAAGACTAAATATAATCGTAAAACAGCTAAATATTATTTGTGAAAGTTCCTCGTCAAAAGTTTTCTTCAATAAAGTTTGTTCGAAGAAAATTCGACATTGATTTCAAAGTTTATTTCTGCCTTAAATTTCTACATAGGTGCTAATGTTTTTTTTTTTTTTTTTTTTGAATTATTTGAAATTGAAAGGAAAATTGTTAAAATGAAAGATGAGACTAAGGTGCCCTCGTTGAGCTTTTCGAGCAATTAAAAAAATTTTTTTTGTAGGAGTCGGAGTACTCCCTGAAATGTTACTGGAAGGGACAGACAGACTGACAAACACATAATAACATTTGTTTAATTAAGTAATTTATTTTCATTTTTCTGTAGATAAATAAATAAGAGATAAATAAAATCTTTTACAGACAAGTGGGCTGAAAACGAAAACTTAATTAGAAATGACAGTACGAGAATATTTTCAAGATCATCTGCGAGTGAATGGCAACTTTAACCTGCAAAATGAAAAAAAAAAAAAGAAAAAAAAATCAGATTTACATTAGTATACATAATAACTTATTCGTTAAAATTGTATGCGCTGAAGCGGAAGTTAACAAATGCAAACTAATGTCCTTATTCGCACTGCTTATTATAGACCTGACCTAGGCAATGTAGTTCAAATGGCGTGAGTCAAATATCTTTTCATCCATAAACTCAAGAAGTTTGCATTGAAAAAGGGTTTCCTTTCAGCACCGAGACATATGAATACAATAATTTCCTTTTTTTTTTGCCCATTAACTCTGTCTTTATTTATTTTTTGCATAACTGTATTGATTCATTTCCTATAAATGCAAATGCCAGCATCAATTCTAAAATACAAACGCAGAAGCCTTACTTATTCAAGTGCGTAAAAAATATCAAATCATCTTCATTAATCCTATTACTACTTCCTATTGGTTTATCATAAAAAACCGCACATCCAATTAAAGACATTTTCATTCGATTTAAATCGTAAAATTATCATAAATCAAAAGCCAATTGTAAACATCGCAATTAATTTACAAGCCAAAGAGTGTATATAAAAAACATAACAATGCTCAAGGCCGCACGGGCGATTTTTTATTGCCCGGTGTGAGTTTTGTTAATGCTGTTATTAATTACACGGCAGCAGACTGAGTTTTTTTCTTTACCAAACAATCCACATTGCTCAAAACCTTGTTTACTAGTTAACCTTGGCGACATACAAAAGCGGCATTAAAAAGACAATTGTTGACGGGTTCATATTTCATTAAAGCAAATTCTCCATTGTTTTTTGGGATTAGTTTTGTAAATATTTTTCTGCTTGTAACCTAAGAAAGTTCAATGAATTGTTTGCTGAAAGGAAAAAAAAAATCGCCATCGTTCTTCTAAGGTCTTTTTTTTTTTATTGTTCCTTGAGTATTTGAACTATTTGTTAGGTGTATTTTTCCTTTTGTTCTAATATAAACAAGGATATAAACATTATTTAATATGTACTTCCTTTTTTGAAAAATAGTTTTATCTGTTTAGTGTTTCATGTTGATCTTCATAGCTTGTTCTATGGATTTTTCTATTTCTGATGTTTTGTTCAATCTTTTTTGTTTTGGTTTGTCTGACTGTCCGTCCGTTGTTTATTTTTGCCTTGCGTTCCCCATTAATTTTTTTTATAAATGAAAGAAGGCAAAGCATCGTAAATATATCATTTGAAAGCAAAGAAAAAAAGGTGAGCAGTAAATTAAAATACTTTTTAATGGTTATAAATTAGTAATTATAACTCATAAATAACCAAAGAGTTATGTAAGCAAGATTATGTGACAGATTAATATGTTTGTCAGCCTGTCTGTCCCCAGTGATAAATTTCTAAATTTCTACGGTGAGGGTGACGCATTTTCGTTGGCGGCACTAAAACCGGAGTATCAACTTAATGAAATTTCTTTTACTTTCATGGGAAATATATTATCGGAGATGATTTGTTTCAAGCTATAAGCGGCACTTTTGTAAATCCTCCTCTGTTTGTATCCTAATAACTTTTCAGAGAACAACTCAATTTGAAAAAAAAAAAAAAAAGAGATCTTGATCAGAAATCGGCATTTAAATGATTTATTTCTTGATTTGAAAAATGTTCGTTTAGTTTTTAGCAGTTAATTAAACATAAGAAAAAACTCAACGGAGAAATTTAAATAGTAATAAATTCTGATGAAGCAGGTGGATTAGCTTTGAAGAAGCTCTGTTGGAAAGGGCGTATAGTGCAGAACATATACAGAACAGAATTTTGGTTTAAACAATTTAATAATTTGGTTTTAATGATTTATTATTAGTGTATTTTGAACATCAAAAGTTTTTTCTAGCAAAATTCTAGCGTTCGTCTTTCTTGAATTTCTCCTCAAGAGAAATTCAGTAATTTTCTCTCCAGAAAAAAAAAACTCAACTACAAGAATATATATATATATATATATATATATATATATATATATATATATATATATATATATATATATATATATATAAATATATATATATATATATATATATATATATATATATATATATATATATATATATATATATATATATATATATATATATATTGATACTGACAAAGTGACAAAGGTATGGGATTAATTCAATCATTTTTTTTTTTTTAAAGAATGAATGATTTTTTGTGGTGTAGCTTTTCCCCCTTTCTGCATTTTTACTCATTAATTTATTTTGGTAACTATCAAAAAGTGAAACCTTTTCCTATGAAATAAGGTACATATTAGGTTCCATTATAGAGCATTGTCATAATCGTAGCTACTTGATTTGTTCATTCACTTATTTGTTTATTTTTTTCTTTTACGTAATCAGTCCCCAAAGTTTACATTGCGGGAAGTTTCTACGCCTAATTTTCATTTAATTCCCTCATTTTAACAAATTTTTATTTGCACAACGAATTGCACTTGAAATTTTCTATGTGAGGATCCATGACGTTTAATTTTTTTTCTGTCGTGTATTTATGTATTTCTTGTAGCATCTAATTATTTATGTTTTTCTGTGTACGTCAGTCCTCTAGGTAGTCATGTTTACCTTTTTTTCTGTTTATACTCTCTATTTCTATTTTACCATATTTTTTGTATAGTAACTTTCTGATTAAATATTTATTGTGTTCGACGGCAAAAAAAAAAAAAAAAAAATGTTCGCATTTCCAGTTAGATCGCCACTTTTTTTTTTCTTTAACAGCATATCATTTGTCATTGAGAATAAAGATCTCTCTCTTTCTCTCTCTCAACTTTTTTCACAACACATTTTCAATTTAACATTAGTAAATCCAATAAGAAAAGGATGTCGAATTAAATTAGCCTTTTATCAACTTTCATCACAATGCATTATTAATTTAATATTAATTAATTAGATGAGAAAAAGACGTGGAATTAAATTACCCTTTTCAATTTTTATCAAAATAAATTTTCAATTTGATTTCAGTAAATTAGATGAGAAAAGGATGTCGAATTAAGTTACCCTTTATCAACGTTTATCACAAAATAGTTTCATTTCAGTGTTAGTAAGTTAGATGAGAAAACGATGTGGAATTAAATCACTCCTTTATCAGCTTTACCCACAATAGATTTTCAATTTAGAATGAGTGAATTAGATGAAAAAAGAATGTGCAATAAAGTTACTTTTTTTTACTCCAAATTAACCTTTTAAGTTGCCTCTTCCGTTTCAACACAATACACCTTCAGATTAGAATTCGTAAATCAGATTAAAAAAACGGGGGCGTGTAATGAAGTTACCCTTTGCCAACTTTTATTGCAATAAACTTTCAATTTGCTATCAGTAAATTAGATGACAAAAGGATGTCAAATTAAGCCACCCTTTATCAACTTTAATCACAAAACAATTTCATTTAAGTATTAGAAAATAAGATAAGAAAAGAGCGTTTAATGAAGTTACCATTTTACCCCAAGTTACCTTTTTAATTTACCATTTTTCAACTTTTGTCACAATGCATTTCCAATTTAGCATTAGTAAATTAGATGAGAAAAGGATGTGGAATTCAGCTGCCCTTTATCAACTTTTATCGCAGTACTTTTCAATTTAGTATTAGTAAATTATATGCGGAAAGGATGTGAAATTTAGTTACCCATTAAAGTTGCAATTTTTAAATTTTTAAGAGAATAAATTTTCAATTAAGAAAAATCAAATTAGATGAGAAAAGGATGTGGATTCAAGTTACTCTTTATCAACTATTATCACAATGCAATATTAATTTGGTAAAAATAAATTAGATAAGAAAAGGATATGGCATTAAGTTACCCTTTGCTCATGTCTATCACAACCCATTTTCAATTTAGAATTAGTAAATTAGATGAAAAAAGGATGAGGACAAAGCTACCCTTTATTAATTTTTATCACAATACATTATCACTTAACTATTAGTAAATTAGACGAGAAAAGGAATTGGATTTTAGTTACCATTTTTAAACTTTTAACATAATAAATTTTCAATTTAGCATTAGTAAATTAGGTGATAAATTTATGAAGAATTATTAAGTTACCCTTTTAAGTATACCCTTTTGAACACAATGCATCTTCAATTTAGTATTAGTACAAGCAACTAAAATAAAAACATTGGACTGGGTCGCAAATGTAGAATCAAGAGGGAAAATTGAAAATCCTTTTAAAAGCCTTATGCTATTGATATCAATTACAAGTATTTTATTTGTTAACAAATAGAAACTGGCAACAGATAAAAATTTTAAATCATTGCTTTTAATTTCCTTGTCGGCCAACAATGAATTCGGTTACTAATCGCTGAAAAAAGGTTTAGCCGTATTTAAAACCTGCTTTAAAAAGCGTTATAATTCGAATTCTGTATAAAATGGAAGTTCCAAACACGTCTATCAGAAGCAGAAAAAAACTCTTTATTTTGGTACCAAATTTAAAAATTTTTAAATATATTTTCACTGCAAAAATCAGGAAAAACCTTTTACAGGTTTTTAATTAATATCTTCGTTAATAAGGGTCAACCGAAGACGCAACCTAGCTAAGAACATTCGATCAACTTTCCTTTCAAAAAAAAAACAAAAAAAAACAAGTTTTTCAAAATCAGTCCATCCGTTTTGGCACTAGAGTGCCACAGACAGATACACACACACAGGCACGTTAAACTTATAACCCCCTTCCCTTTGTGTCGGGGTTAAAATAGAGGAGAAAATAATGTGGAATTAAGTTGCCTTTTTATTACATTAATAATTTGAACTCGAAATATGTTTTAACGAAAACTCTCTCAAAACTCAAACCAGTGTTACCTAATTTTCGTGCCCTCGGTTGGAATTTCCCCATATCTTTCATCTCTCTTTTCCAAAACAGATTAATTTGATTATCTTTACGACCGACCTGATTGTTTTACGCCTTTAACAGAAGCTGTCTTCTACCGAGCCGGGCGCGTGACGAAATTTCAAACTGTCTTAAATTTGAAAAAATACACTGTTGAGACACTATGGACAAAGGTAACGCCAGACCCAACAGGAAATGTCATCTTTGGCAAGAGTTAAAGTCTGGCTCCAGAGAAATACTTCTGTTTTAGGTCATAGCAACAATAACAATTACTTAAAAGTGACAATATGTAAGGTTTAATTTTGCAAGTCCTTCTCTGCATTTCAAAGTAATGTCTTGCGCAACTTAAAAAAGTGTTAACAAGTTGGTAAGGTTCATTAGCTAATTAATTGCCTATTGTTTAGGGCTAAAAGCTTTACCATTTTTTACTTGTAAACAACCTATAATTCTTTTTTTGTTGTATTACCACTTGTAAATAAATACGAACGTTAACGGTTGAGTACTGTTTCTTAAATATCTTCACATTGTCTTTTCCTTGAAGAATTGAAACGGGGTTATCCTCCCCTTATACAGACTGAATTTCAAATGAGGCTTTCAATTAAAGTCTGTAAGCAACTTGAGTTTCATTTTCGTTGAAATTTGATGTATTAAATATGCTTTCAGAGGGCAATTCCACAGGTAACTGACTGACATTTTTGAAGAAAAACAATAAGTATTTTGTAATATTCAACGCAAAATATGCATTGTAAAAATAATCTTATTCCTTGAAATATTGTATTTTTTAGGCTGAGTTCAACGGTATGATTAAATTCTCAATATACATTTTGTACGAGTTTAAAGCATGATAACTGACCGATATACTTGTTTTTACAATGTCAGTCAGTTACAATGACATGTTTTTCATAAATATTTAAAAATAATTCAAAATGTATTTTAGTAATTCAACCATACCATTAAATTTAGCTTAAAAAATACAATATTCCAGGGCGAAAGATCGTTTCCACAACATATGTTTTGCGTTGAATGTTAAAAAATACGTATTGCATTGCATCGAAAATGTATTTGATAAGAAATTTCAAAATTAATATTTTTATATTTTCCATAAACTCCTAAATCCATTTTATGTTTCATTCCCCCAAAAAGGTGTCACCGAGGGCAGATCATCCTCCGTACCCCCGTTGTGACGCTATTGAGTAATATGCTAAATCATAATAATAGGTAACAAATTATCAGTAACTAATATTAATTATTTATAAATAATGCTAAATGATAGCTAATTTATTATCATCTTGGGTTGCTTTAATTTTCTCTGAAACTTCTCTTAAGAGCCATGTTACACCATCAACAAACAAAATTTAAACTTATTTTCCTGCTATGCCAGCATAAGATTCCTGCGCTGAAACTTGGCATTATAATATATTTTTTAGAACCTGGAAAATGGCAACAGTCGTGAAGTTTCTCATGAAATGTCGATAGCTAATGGAAGTAAAATAAAGGGAAATCCAGGTTAATTTATTGCCACGTGTCAACCATTGCGTGCTTTCCAATTTTCTTTTTAAACATATTTCTGGCAACATCGTTCGAAGTTTCTCGAAGTTGAGTATTAGTTCGAAAAGAAACGCGAAACGAGAAAAGAAAAATATGAAATAATGATCTTGAATCCCGCACCACGCAAGAATTGAATATTTCTTCATTAATCATTGCAGAGCTTAATCTTTTGTGTTATAAATAATATATTTGTTATTACTGAGAATTCCTTTATTTCCTTGAAATATGTGCTCCTTTATTTTTTTGTTAAACGAATAAGTCATTATCTGTGGTTGAAAATGTCAGCATATTTTTTTTTTTTTAATTGGTTGTACTATTGCCATTCAAAAATTGGAAGTTCGTTTAAAACATAATCATGAATTTTATTAATATCCGTTACTATTTTATTAAGAAAACATATATATTTTTGTTTCTCATGCTCATTTATTGTTCTTTTCATTTTTAAGTAAGCGTTTAGAGGAAGAGAAAAAAACCTTTAATAAATGCAGAGTTTTTAGCAAAACTTTTATTGTGAAGAATTTGTTCCCCTAGTTTCCACTTCATCTTAAACATTCGAGTGTTTTTGACGCTTTTGACTTTAATTTATTTATCAAAAATTGTAAAGATTGTCTTTGATCGTCCCCCCCCCCTCCAGTTTTCGTAAAAAAATAATTTTGCGCTTTTTTTTGGCACCCTTTTGATTTTAACTTATTTCAACAAAACATTACTTACTTTTGATTATTGTTTTCCCTTAATAAATTTCTCCTTTGATGTGTTTCAAATTATTACTAATTCAAGCATAAAATTCAAACCACAATCAACGATCTTTCAACCATATTATTTTCTTAATTTTTTAAAATGCGAAGGAATTATGGCATGTTTAGGATATAAAATTCAAGTGTCACACCTAACCTCAAGCAGCCAACTTTTAGAAGTACGCACCACAAACGTAGCTTATATTTACTTTCGGGGGAGGGGAGGACGGGCAAAGGTCCCTGTTCATATGCATAAAATACTATAATAGGATTGGCAATGATGCTAAAATCAAGGGCCACTGGTGCGCACTATAATTAACGCATGGGAGGATACAAGAGGAGGGTCGTAGGCCTATTTTCAACACCCAAAAGCTTTGCGCTGTGTGTTCTAATAAGGAATTTCGGCTAACCTTGAAGCAAACTTGCATGCTCTTTCTGTGAGTTTTAGAATCAATAACAATGACATTTTTTTCAGTTTTTGTCCGCACAAGGTGAATGTTTTACTTCCTCAACGCCCAACAACTTCTGATACAATTTTGATGCGCAAGCCGCCAACATCAACCATCCAACTTTCAGACATACGCACTACAATTTATAATATTTTGAAATGTTAGCTCACCAGTGACAGAAAAGGTTAATTTCCTGATCCGTCAGAAAAAAAAAATCTTTGCTGCCACAAACATATCCCGCCAAGTCAAATCTATTGCGGCAATCTTTTTCTTTTTTAAAACCCCAAACTTGATAAATTTTAGCTCTGTAAGACCTCTTTAGTATTCCCCAGAAGTTTATTTTCAAAACCTTCCCTAATGAAGCCAATGTGTTTGAGGTGATTGATGAAGTATCATTTTATCTCATAATGGGATATCACCATTTCTTTAAATTGAAAGGGTGTAAGTCGAAGGTATTCAATCTTGTCTTGATTGATTTTGATAAAATGAAATCTGTATTTGGCGACTTAAAAGAAAAGATGATGGATTGTCGCTTTGATGGATGGGATTTGGCTGATGTGTCTTTGCTGGACTGGGCGAAATTGCTTGAAACTTTTGTCACTGTTATGTTAATTTTTGGGGATGGTCAGATTAGATTGGCGACTAATTATATTCCCATGTCAAGTGCCTGTCAGCGGTCATTCCTTATTAGGAATTAAATTTGAATTTCATTGAATTTTGTATTTATTTATTCATTGGTGCATTCCTCCGCCTTTTAACCCTTTACACTCCTATGTAGATGTGTGACGTGCCATCAGTTATCTCATGAGCTACTTCGAGGAGTGGGACTCTATATTAATTTTTATCTCAAGAGCTTCTTGAGTTTCACTCGACACCAGATTTTGAATTTACTCTCAGCTGATGTGTCTTAGCTGGACTCGGCAAAATTGCTTGAAACTTGAGTTACTGTTTTGTTACTTTTAGGAATTGAGTGGGTTAGATTGGTGACTAATTAAATTCCTCTGTCGGGTGTCTGTCAGTGGTCATTCCTTATTTTGCGTTAAATTTGAGTTTCATTAAATTTTGTGTTTCTTTATTCATTGGTGCATTCCTCCGCCTTTTAACCCTTTACACTCCTAATGTAGATGTGTGACGTGCCATCAGTTATCTCAGGAGGTTCTTGAAGGAGTGTGACTCAGTATTAGTTTTTATCTCAAGGGCTTCTTTGTCTTGGCTCACTCGACACCAGTTCTTAGATTTAATTTTGGCTATTAAATGCGAAATTTCTTTTTCAAAAAACTTTTGTCACTGTAATTTTATGGGTTGGGTGGATTATATTGGTGCCTAAATATATTCCTTATCGGGAATTAAATTTGAATTTTATTAAATTTTGTATTTTTTTATTCATTGGGGCATTCCTTCACGTTTTAATCCTTTACACTCCTATGTACATGTGTGAAGTGCCATCAATCATTTCAGGAGTTCTTTTGAGGAGTGTGACTCAATATTAGTTTTTATCTCAGAAGCTTCTTTGTTGAGTCTAATTCGACTCCAGGTTTTAGATTTCATTTTGGCAAACTTGTCTTTGCTGAAATAAGAGAAATTGTTCGGAAATTTTGACACTGTTGCGTTAAATTTTAGGGATGGTCAGATTAGACTGGCGACTTACCTTGCGACTTGCAGAGGATTCTTCATTTTCTTACCTTGCACTTTCAATTCTGGCTCTAATACTCATTTGTACATGCACAGCTAATTAAGCCTGAATTTCAGATGGCAAAGGTTTCTTTATTTTCTAACCTTTTAGTTTAAATTCTGTATTATTTTCCTTTGTTTGAAATGTTTTCACTGCAATGATTTTTGAGATTTCTCGTCTTTATTTACTTCGCACCTTCCCCGATTTTGCTAGAGTTTCTTCTCTTCCGATGAATTAAATAATACATAAAACCAACAATTAATTGAAAAAACCTTTGTAATTAAACAAAGAATGCTATGAAAGCAAACAGTTTGCACGCACATACACACGAGTATACTGCCGTGTAAAGGTAAAGCGCAGTACCTAAAAAAAAGAGTTTTTTAATACATTTGAAGGAACGCGCTTTGGATTTCCCACTAACAATAGTGAAATTCTGAACACCGACATTTTTTTTCGTGCTTTAATTTCAGCGGAAGCCAAATAAAGCTTGTGAAATAAAACTAGATGGCAAATAGATGGCAAAAATCTGTACCTCAGAGCCAAACTAAAGTGAGTCCACAAATTGCGATTTTCCGGTTTCGGATGTAGAAATCAATTCCGCAAAAAAAAAAAAAAAAAAAAAATTGATTTTTGACATCTGGAATTCAAATTATGTTTTTCGCAATCACGAGTATGTGTGTGTATGTAGGCGTGTATGTGTTTGTGTCTGTGTGCAGGCATGAATGTGTGGGTATGTGTGGTTGTATATGTGTGTGTGTGTGTATGTTTGTGCTTAGGTGTGTGTATGTTTGTGTATAGGTGTGGGTGTACGTGTGTAGGTGTGTGTGTATATGTGTAGGTGTGTGGTGGTGTGTGTAGGTGTGTAGTTGTGTATGTATGAGTGTGTAGGTGTGTAGTTGTATATGTATGTGTGTGTTTGTGTGCAGGTGTGTATATGTATACGCGTGTATGTAATGGACGCAACCTGGAGACTTTGCTCGCTAGAGGAGCAGCATCGGGAGGGGCCGGTTGACAGTAGTGCTGCAAACCGAAGCGGGGGGGGGGGGAGGGAATAAAATCATAGGAATTCAAAACAGTTAAATGAGAACAATAAGCAATGTAATTGCTCAAAAAAAAAATCCTTTTCAATTTTTTACCTGGGTTAAAAGAGCGCGAGTCCCTTGAGTCCCATCCATTGCATGCGCCAGAAAAAGGTTTTCCTCTCTCCTGTGAAGTTGCGATATGTGACTTACGTCCGTCTGGCTCTAAAGTACAAAAATGCAGAAAATTATAAAAAAAAATGCAGATACTGAGCTTTACTTTTCCACGGCAGTATACTCATCAACCTTCAGCAAAAAGGGTTTTGGGAGTTACCTTCCCTGATTTTGAGTTATATTGACATGGTTAGTATTTTATTTTAGAAGAGCTGTTGACAAACTCTACTCTTCCTGGAGAAAATTCAAGCTACGGTGTTTATGGGGTGTGTAGTGCGTACTACACACTTTTTTTTTTTAAGAAAAGCAAAAATAAGTAAATAAATAAATAAATAAATAAAACAAAATGAAAAGAAAAGAAATACCATAACCGAAACTTGAAAAACAAACTTACATGTTTGCTACATTTAACTTACCAAGTAAAATATCAAACTACACTGTAAAAACGATTCAGAAACGTTCCTGGAAAATAACAGGCAGCTGATGTGCCCAATTGCAGCCAGTAAAAAATCTTGAAAATACCAGGAACGTTTTCAGATGAAAGTCAGTAATCTTTCTGAAATTATGCTTGAAACTTTCTGAAATACTGGGAGATATCCTCTATTAAAGCCAGTTAGGTCTCGGGAATCTTCTTAATTTACCAAGAAAGCTCCAGAAGCATTAGAGCAACCACGGCCAATGCTACGCCAGAATTGCAAGCAAAGAAACAAGCATATTCCCTGCCTGCAATTCCTGCAGCTATCCAGTGATTTATTTGCTCTCATTGGGAGCTTAGTCGATCCGGACTGGAGTCCGCGAACAAACTAAAGCCGATACACTTAACAAACGCACCCAGTCAATTTTCAAACTGGTAGCAAAAAAATATTTTTCACACCACTGAAAAGTATGCATTCGTGCATCTTTTAGCAATTCAGGAAACTTTTTTGTGAAGATACTTAATTTTACGGGGAAATAGGTGAAAACCTCTGAAATCCCGAAACGTTCCATGGAAATAACCAGTAACGTTTCGGAATTTTTTTACAGGGTAACTAACGATAAGCATATAGGGGAGGGTGGCTCAAAGCGGGTAGGTTTTCGAAGAGCGCTTGAAAACTAATTTTTGACTTTTATCGCAACAACATCGGTTTTATTTCCTAGCAGGGTTCTTGAACTTCAAAATAAAAGTGATTTTTGTATTATTTCAAACTCAATATTTATTTATTATCAAACTTTACAAACATTTAAAAAAACCCGTTTTGCCCTATACCCAGGTAGCCCAAAGCGGGTAAGTTTAACTAATATTGGTTTGGTACATTTGCCAATCAAATGAGAAGTTATAAATGATTGAAATAGTTAACTAGCTACCTGCATTTCATAAAAATATATAAAACAGTTGCACTTATCCAATTTAAAGTCAGCACATTCATTTATAAAACATAAAGAAATAACTGATTAAATTAATAGACTAATTAATTGCCATGCTAGAAATTAACTTTTTAAAGTTATACTTTTCCTATTGAAATAGAAAATCTAATTCAGCACACGAGTCAAGAAATTATAGATAAATATATGATTAAATCCTCTACCCACTTTGCCCAAAAGCACTCTTTTTATTTCAGTAATTATAACCTTAAATTTAAAAAAGAAACAAATGAGATGACTATCGTAGTTTGTAGGTGGATGGTGTCAGAATAACGTAATATTCTTAACAATAAAAAAAAAAAAAATTAGTCTTCGACTAATCACAACTTACAAAACTTCATTTTTTTTAAAAGAAATTTATCATTTTTTAAATTTTAAGCTGGTTGCGCCATGCCGTTTCACTGCTGCTTCGCTGGGACAGATTAAAACTCGAGGTTGTTCATGTAAACACGACATACATATGTATCGCTGCTTACACACCATGGGGGGGGGGGGGGCATACAAAGGCCTACCCGCTTTGGGCGACTTACCTGCTTTGGGCCACCCACCCCTCCTACTTTGCTGCAACCGAAAATATTCTCTCCAAAAAACGAACATTCCATGCTATCCTCCGAATCTTTCTCTGAGCGAAAACGAAAGTGAAAAATTGCCTCTAATTATTACCACAGCACCTCTGCAACCTCTCTTTCCTTGTGCAACTGAATATTTATAACGCATTACGGTCATTATAGGCAGATCAAGAATAAATGGAAAAGTAAATTAAGAGCTGCGTATTTTTAAGGAGACGAAACCAAAATGAAGCAAGAATGATAATATGAGCTGACGTTTCTTGTTTCCTATTTCATTTTAAATGAATTTAATGTGGGTTATTAACTCCTCTTGCCTTCGTCTTGGAAAGAATTAATGATTCAATTACTTACTGGGATATCCTTTGAAAAGTTGATTATTTATGGATGATATTTTTCAGCAGATGAAATTGCTTCATGAGTGTATTACGCAACATTTTTTTTTTATATTTGTGATACATTTATTATGTGATTCATTCATACATTTGCATGTTTACACTGTAAAAAAATTCTGAAACGTTACTGAGTATTTCCGTGTAACGCTCCGGGATTTCAGAGGTTTTTATCCACTCCCTGGAAAAACCAAGTATGATCGCCAAAAAGTTTCCTGAATTGCTACAAGTCGCATGAATTCAGACTTCTCACTGCTGTAAAAATATTTTTAGCTCCCAGGTTAAAGATTAACTAAGCGTCTTTATGAAGTGTATCGGCGTGAGCTCGACTGCTGCCGGTCTAAACTGATAAGGCGTCCAAAGGGCGCAAGTCAGTGTATGAACTTCGCGTGACTTTGCAAGAATTCCAGGCGAGTAACATTCTAGATACTTCCTTGGAATTCTCTCTTAGCTGTGGTCATATTTACGATACTGCTTTTGAAGCTTTCCTGAAAATGCAGGAAAGTAGCAAGCTATTATATCATATTTTAAAAATCCAGAGACACGACTGGCTTTAAACAGGAAGATTTCTGAATATTTCAGCAGGTTTCCACGATAATTTCAGGAAGGTTACTGAATTTTAGCAGAAAACGTTCCTGGTTTTTGTAAGACATGTGACTGGAAGAAATTGGGCTCATCAGCTGCCCATTATTTTCCAGGAACGTTTCTGAATCGTTCTTACAGTGTAGTTTTCTTGATTTGATCATCACTTTATTCAATTTTGAACAGTATAAAAACTCTTGACATGAGCATCGACCGGGGAAACGTAAGGTATAATTGAATGCCTTAATTGCCAAATCGATTGATTCCACTTTTTTAAAAAAAATCCTCATTTCTGCTTTAATTGTGCTTTATCAATGCTAATGTGAATTTATATTAAAGTTTTGGTTCAGTACATTTCTGACCATGTGCTTGCAAAAAATGTAACATGAGCGCCTATTTATTCCTATGGATAACACCATCTTCTTCATAACTTTTCTCTACTTTTTGTTTTATGAAGTTAGTCGATTTGGCAAGGGAGGCATCCAGTTTAGGACATGAACTGAAATTTTGATTTCTTTGGGGGGAAAATTTGCGTGAAAATCACGGCTCAACACGTTTATCTCGTATAAGAAAACGTTTTTAATGCTTGGCAGTAAGTTTTTGCTTCGTGGTAACACGTTCATCACTCCTGATACCACATTCAGGACACGTGAGGACATCTCTCGAAGACGTGACAGTGATCAGAACACGGCTCAACACGTTCATCTCACATGGTAAAATGTTTTTAATGCTTGGCAATATGTTCTTGCGTCGCGGTAACACGTTCATCACTCCTGATACCTCATTCAGGACACGTGATGACATACCCCGAAAACGTGACAGTGATCAGAACACGGCTCAACACATTCATCTCGCATAGAAAAACGTTTTTAATACTTGGCAATATGTTCTTGATTCGTGGTAACACGTTCATCACTCCTGATATCACGTTCAGGACACGTGATGACATGCCCCGAAAACGTGACAGTGATCAGAACACGGCTCAACACATTCATTTCGCATAGAAAAACGTTTCTAATACTTGGCAATATGTTCTTGATTCGTGGTAACACGTTCATCACTCCTGATACCAAGTTCGAGACACGTGACGACATACCCCGAAAACGTGACAATGATGAGAACACGGATCAACACGTTCATCTCACATGGTAAAATGTTTTTAATGCTTGGCAATATGTTCTTGATTCGTGGTAACACGTTCATCACTCCTCATACCACGTTCGAGACACGTGACGACATACCCAAAAGATGTGACAATGATCAAAACACGGCTCAACACGTTCATCTCACATGGAAAAACGTTTGAAATATTCTGCAATATGTTCCTGATTCGTGGTAACACGTTCATCACTGCTGAAACCACGTTCAGGACACGTGGCGACATGTCCCGAAGACGTGACAACACGTTCGGCTGTCTCCAATTGTGTTCTGATTTCTGCTGACCCGAAAATTTAAAAGCGAAAGAAAAGAAAACAAAACATAACTATCACATTCTTGTTATAATAACTTTCCCCTAATGGCTCATCTATAAGAGATACCATCGCACGAATGCAAATTATTGTCTATTAACTGTCTTTGGTTCTGAATCACTCGGCAGAAAATCACTTTTAATCTTCGGTTTTCTTCTTGTTGGCGACGTAAACTCTCTTGGCGATGTTGCACGACCCCGTCTTAACTACAGACGTTTGACAATAATTGCTTTAATAGTCGATGCGTTTGCACTTTTGGCTACTGGTTTTTGTTGATTGTATCGAGTTTAATAGATGAAGGCAATTATCATAGCATTTTGCATACGAGAAGAGCGTCTTGTTTAAGACGCATAATACATATTTTAGAATATTAAATGAATCATAATATTGTTATTGACAATGGAATTGTTGATGTAGGAAAAATTTGTTTTCTTCTGGCAGAAAAAAAATGTTTTAAATGAGTTGTTTTCATCTGTTTTTCTTTACTAGGGCAATTTTAAAATATCAGTATTTATTCAATTTACTTTTTCAAATATTTTTATCATCAATTCTAGTTTAAAAATTTCAATAATTTTAGACTGTATTTCTAAAGAATTTTGTCATGGCCATTATTCGATTCACTGACTTACCCCAGTCCCTCAAGTACTTGTAAACGTAAACTCAGTGGCATGTACAAAAGGTTTGAGCGTACCCCGGGGGGGGGGATGAAAATGAATGAAATTGCAGTTAGGTTTCATATGCCAATTGTATTTTCTTTCAAAACAGTTCCTTTAGATTAGTGCCTTTTTGTTTTCGTGAACTTTCAAGTCCTGCTTAAAGTGATTACGAATGATAAAAACAATGTCTATTAAATTAAAAGCGTCTACCGAGCACTGGTGGCTAACTAAAAATTTGAATTTTCAGATCTACTCTTACATGATTTGAACTTGGCTCTATAAATACATGGTTTTCGTCAGAAGTGCATTAAAATTTCCACATGAGGTTTGTCGATGACGTACACGGCCCACAGCTAAGATCTCTTAGTTTCGATACATTGACTAAGAATATCGTTTTAAGAAATAAAAAGAGAAATTGGTTGTGACACATTGTTTAAAATCCGCCATGATCTAAGGTCAACACTGTAGAGCGATTCAGAAACGTTCCTGATGAAATAATGAGCAGTTAATGTGCTCTATTCGGACCAGTATCGTATCTTGCAAAACTCGGGAATATTTTCTACTACAATTCAGTACTCTTCCAGGAAACTTTCTAAAGAATTCAGCAATTTGCCTGGTCAAAGTATCTGGAACCTTCAGAGAAAACTTCAGGAAGCGTCAAAACAATAACTTGACACCTTCCTGATTTACCAAGCAAACTCCAGAAGGATTACTGCAACCATGGCCAAAGCCGAGAAGAGAATTGCAAGTAAGCACCAAGCAACCCATTCGCCTGCGATTCTTGCACAGCTATTTAATCCAGCTAGTTATTTGCTCTCATTAGGAGCTTAGGCAATTTAGATAAGCCTTAATCGCACTGAAATTAATGAACGTAATAAATACCCCCAAGTTTATCTTTAAACTGGCAGTTAAAATCATTTTTCGCCAAGAGTGAGATATCTGCATTCGTGCAACTTGCAACAGTTCAGAGAACTTTTAAACAAACATACTTGATTTTCACAGGAAGTTTATAAAAACCTGTGAAATTCCAAAACGTTCCACGAAAATAATTAGCGACGACACGGAATGTTTTTTACTGTGTAGATATTTCTCGTAATCAATGCAAAGTGCGATTGATTTGGTAGGAAGTTGAATCCAACCTGATAACTTATTTATGACAGAAAAATTCTGTAGAAGGACTAAGTTCCACCCGTGCTATCATGTCAACGTTTTTTTTTTTTGGGGGGGGGGGAGATCATTAAAAATTCTATTTGAAACTGCTTGATTTTCACTGCCCCTGCTATAAATGGGGATGTTTCTTTCAATAAAAAGTAGTAGTTTTAGACACTAAAATTGGTAGAATAAGCAAAAAAAAAATATATATATATATATGGACCCAGAAAATACTATTATTTTTGCAACAATTAATTTTCAATTATTTTTTTTAAATATCTGATTTTTAAACCAAAATGTTTCATCGTGTGACGTCACAAGTGATGAAAGCCATCTTGAATCGGAGCGCGTGGTTGTCTTTTCTGGCAAGATATTCATTTAAATGATCTTTTCAATGCGAGCTATTTATTAGCGGAACGAGAATTGTTAGTTAAACAAAATATATTCATTTAGCAAAGTTTGGTAGTGTACTGAAACTTTATTCTGGAAACCCTAGGGATTTGCTCACTTGTGACGTCAGCAGCGAAAATGAAAACAACGGTTGAATTTCGATTAAGGTTATATTTTTTAAGAGAGAAAATGAGTCAGTAATAAGAAATAAATAACTTATCCATTGTTTTTTACCATGCTCTTTCAGAAAAAAAAATATATTTTTGAAAAATGGGAAACAACCCAATTTTCAAATTATGTAAAAAACAGCCAAAAGTAGACAAATGAAGTTTTCTTTTTCGACTTCTATTTGCTAAATTTGTCGAATCGCTTGAATAGTTTCTAAATTGGCGATAACCTTGGCTCGTTTTGATAGGGGTTGTAAATAAGAATGATGTAAAGAAGTGAAAATTTTAAAATAAATTTATCACGAAATACACATTTAAAGTAAGAGATAGAGAGAACAGAAAGAAGCGTAAAATAAAATTAAAAAAAAAAAAAAAAACTGGCTTACTCTGTAGATTTTACTTTTTTCACCTATCATTATATTTTAGCAGAAGATCTTAGCATCACCGAACTATTATTATTACGTAAAAAGTCGGTTACACGTCATTGGCAAAGGATGGAAGCAAGGGCGCCCACAGTGGCGCACACAAGGGAGGGGTCCAGGGGGTCCGGACCCCTCCCAAAGGTCTTGCCTTTTCCCCCGATTGATTACGATTCTGTGTATTTTGTACGTAAAATAAATTCAAACAAAGGTAACATTAATTTCAGTCCTAATAAGTGAGAAAAAAAAATCCTCATGATAAAAGATTTTTTTTTAATATTGTGCACTTTTCCTATAACGAATTGCCTATTACAAGCAGAATGGTGATTATAAATGAATACACTAAAAAACCATGTTTTAGTTTTGTAATTACAGATTAAACCTAATGAGATTCTATGAACTTCTAAATCATATGGTGCTTCTGCAACGATGAATTTGATTTGTTGAATTAATTTTTTAATTATGAGAAAAGTTAATGCGTATATTATTTTGCTGTCTGGTAATTTATTTAAGTATATTTTATTAAATAACACTAATTGTTTATTCAATAGTTTATTTTTTACTGTTTTTCGTTCTCGAGAATCGAAAAAATAAAGTCAATATGTTTGACGGCGTATTGGGGATATGATATGAGACTGAGGCTTTCGATCTTGGACCCTCCCCTTGCAAAATTCCTGTGTGCGCCACTGGGCGCCCATATGCAAAATTGTAAGGGGGGGGGCTCAGATATTTTCCCCCATCGGTTAGGAGGGTATTTTCTCCAGGGAAACCGATTTCAAGACAGATTAGAGTCATTAAAATATTTCATTTTTAATAACTTATTCATTAATGGCTGGAGAAGAAATGTTTTTACATTTTTGCAAAGAAAATCGTACCAAAAGCAAGGAAGTTCTAATTTAAAAGGGGGGGGGGGGGCTCGAGCCCCTTTTTCCCCCCTGTATGGGCGCTCTTGGATGGAAGAGATTTTCTTACAGTGCGCTAGCTTGCCATGCATAGTAAGAAAATTCCGAAACGTCACAGATTAAGTGTCTTAGCGAAAAGTTTCATGACGTTGTATGAATAGTGACTTATCAGTTTCAATGTTATAAAAAATATTTTTAAGTACAAGAGGGAAGATATGCTTAGCTGTCATCTTCTTTATTAGGTGTTTTGTCTATACTTACGGCAGTTCTAGATTGACTAAACCAGGACGAAAGGCAGGACCCAATTCCCCAGTAGGCAGAGTAGGCAGCTGCCTAGAGCGGTAAATTTTGCTTAACTACACGTTTTTAAATTAATTTTTGATTCTTGAAAGTAAAATATTTTCCACAGACACAATTTTTTCGTGTAATTTAATAATGATTACGTTTACACATCTTATGAAAATCAAATGATTTTCAACCATGGTAAGAGATCAACGTAAAACAGTAAGTGAAGACGATAAGCGGGTGTCAATTTCAGAAAGTGTCGTTGCGTTTGGCCAGAAGTCACAAGATTGGAGTTTGACTAAGATTTTTAGTGCTAACTAAAACTAAAATTTATTCAGTACTGGTTTCTTAAGGAACTGACGTTTATTTTCGTTTTTACATTATTAATATTCAAAAATTGTTTTCTAGTTATATTAAGTCTCGGAGGCAAATGAAAATGAATGACGAGCAAAAAAGACTGAATGATTTTAAATATAGGGAAGTATACTAAATTAAAAACCGAAGAACGAAAAGAGTCTTCAAATTGTTTTTAAACGTGATATATTTTTTTTTTCAAATGGGCAGTTTTCAAAAGTGGAAACTTTGGATTGTAGCTGGATCTCAGCAATGTAATCCAGTTACAATTTACTAAAGAAATACCGTCGATCGTTGAAATAACAGGATAAAGATTATGTTACGCACAAGATATTAAAGTTCAGTGCTCATCAAAGATTCAGCTATTATTAAATAACTGAGCAAGAGTTCCGATTGATCAATAAGAGCAGTACCACGTAACTTTAAAATAATAATAATAATAATAACAGAATTCATTCGAAATGTAATCGGGGTTTCCCCCCCCCCCTTTTTTTTCTAAAATCAAAATGTCTTTTTGACCAAACGGTGACACATCATAAAACAACAAAGACGTTAATAATAACAAAGAAATAAATTTGTGCTTAAAAATTAAATGGGTGATGTACCAACGTTTTGATGCACAAAAATTGTAAATTAATGCAGACACGTGTTTCGGTGTTATAAGGAACACCTTTTTCAATTTAAATAAATGAGCTGTTGGATGAAGAGTCATCCTAGGAAAGAATTTCCTCGGATGATCCTTTTAGGAGGGAGGGGGCGGCAGATTTCAAATATGCCCAGGGGCGGCATTGAGCTAAATTCGGCCCTGACGAAAGGCAGTCTAATTTTGCGAGAATTGTAGACAAATAAGCTGTTTAGTATTTGATTGCCATCCTGCATTAGTTTTGGCCAAATTTGCTGAAGTATTCTAGGAGCCTTCCCAGTAAATCAGGAAGGTGCGAAGCTATTAATATAAATATATGAGTTTTCTTGTAAAGATTCTGCAGATTTCTGAATTCTGCAGAAAGGTTCCTGTTGATTTTAGGAAGGTTATTGACTTTAAGAGGGAAACGTTCTTGTTGTTTTGCCAGATATGCTACTGGTAGAAATTAAGCACACTAGCTGCCCATTATTTTCTAGGGAGGGGACGTTCTGATAATATTTACCCTGAAAAAATTGTTTCCCGAATTGCCATAATTTTCCCCTTCGGTCAAAACTATAACATCGAATACAAATTTTATACATTCTTTAAAACAATTAGATACACATTTCACGAGTTCTTGTCTGAATATTTGTGGCATCATAAAAAACAAATTTACAGTTTTTTTTTTTTTTTTTTTTAATTATCTCAAAAAAGTTTCCCACAATCTGAAGCATGTTTTACATGAAACTAATATGCCTTGGTTGTCATTGTGTTCTTGAACATGATTAATGTACAATACATTTGACTAATATCATATTAAATATAGTTCCACATTGGCTCAAAGCTGTAGATCATCAACGCTACTTTCATTTTTACTTGTGTCATTAACAATATTTTTCTGCTAAAAGTGCTTCATAATTAGCGCTTTTAAAATAAACATTTATTTTATTGCATTTACATTTATTCACCATTAGTTTGTCATTATGTATTTTTTCTTCATACATACATTCAAGTCTTATGCTCATCACTTAAACAGCAGCATAAAATATGCTTCAATCACTATGGATTGATTAATAAACCTCATCCTTGTTATGATCCTCATGAATTAATTTCGGACTTCACTATTTTTTGACATTAATAAATAGTGTTAGCAACCTTGGTTCGTAGCTTAAAATGCCCTCTTGATTTAACACTTATTTTCGGAATTTTTATAAAAAATGTATTAAAATTCAAATGTGACGTTTCAGTTATAACGAAAAAAAAGAGACTCTGTTACCACGAAATCTCAAGAATGCCAGCTCATTTTGGAATAATAAAAATTTTGTTCCTCTGTTGCCCCAAAATATTTTTAAAAATCAACATCTGTATGAAAATAGTTATACGGTTTTTGAAGAATTAGCTTGTAACTAAATCAGTTTTATTAATTTCTGAAAGCGTGGAGAAAAAATTGCTTATGCTTTCAAACATTTTGACGTGTGAAATTAACTTCAGTCTACAGTTGGACTACTTTTTATAAGCATATATCATTGTTTATTACGACTTATTGAACTTTTTTTTTACAATTAGGAAACAGATTTGGGTATAAGATTTTGGTTTGTTAATTTTAAAACAATATTGTTTCTGTCAAAAATAAAAATGAAATGTGCTTTATAAATTGATTTTATTATTTCTGAAATGAACTGCCGCAAAAATGTTTTTTGACAACGGAAAAATATTTTCGATAAAACTACTGTCATTACTGAAATGAAAATACTGTAGAAGTTTGTTACATACTTTTTAAACAAATATTTATTTTCAACTGCGCCTAATTTGGAACTTTAGTGTATCACCGCAGTATGCATTAATTCAGAAGTCTTTGAAAGCATCGACAGCCAACTAAAAATAAATAAAGACATTTTGTTTACTATCTTTTAAAAACGTTTTCTTAAGCGTGCAGAACATGAATTCATTAAAAATGTGAAGTATTCACTTTTAACTTTTTCGAAGCCAATCTGAAAGACAAAATCATGATAATGCTTTCGTAAATGCAATTCAGTTTTTGTAGTGAGGGTTATTCTTGCTGTCCTTTGTTGTGGAAACATTTCTTACCACTATTTTCTGTAACAGGGCCCCCCCCCCTCAAATTCGATGGTGCACATCCCCCCCCCCCCCATTTTCTCAACCCTCTTTCTCGTTTTTATTTTACATTTTTTAGTCCTCTTTTTTATTTAATCTATTTTTTTTTAATATTTTTATTTGTTTATTTATTTATTTGTTTTTAATTATTATTCTGAATATTGTTTTTTTATTAAAAAAAACTTCTACGCCAATGACACACACAAACTAAATAAACAACTGAAATAAAATATAAACAGAATAAAATAAAATAAAATAAAGAATTTAAATTTAAAAAAAGTTAATAAATTCAAATAAATAAATATTAAAAAATTAAAAAATCCCCCCCCCAAAGTTTTGATCTTACAACTTGCGCCATAATCCCCCCTGTGGGCACCTGTAAGCTGAATTGGTATTTCTATCCCAGACTTCAAAATGCAAACTGCCAAATACTAATAAAATTAAAAACAAATGACAAAAACCTCAATTATAAAGTCCTCTGATTTTGAACAACGATCTTGAACGATGGCCTAAATGAACGGCCACGTGGCTGCTGATGGGAAAAAGAGGTCCTCCTAGAAATACCATAACGGATGATGGTTAATAACAATCCACAGGGCACTATCGAATTCAATGTCTTTTCTACATGTGTGGATAAAAATATGAAGTGCTTCAGAGTTAACCTACACTGTTCAAAGTTATTTGAACGACTGCAATTGTAATCTTAAAAAATGCAAACTGCCAAAAAGTAATAAAATTCATAACAAATGACAAAAACCTCAATGTCTCCCATTTCGTACTAAAAAAAAAATGAAGTGGTGCAAAATTATATCACAGTCTTCAAAGTTACGTAACTGATTGTATCTGATACAAATACAAAACAAAAGAGTCGACCATCAACAGGCTCTAGGCCCAGCTAGGCTGGTCCTAGTGAACTTATCAGTCTTGAATGGGTATCTAAAGGCTAATAAGGTCTTAGCTAAAATTCAGTGAATTTTTCAGTTTTTATCCTTGAAATGACAAACTCAGAAAATTCAAAACCGAAATAACGGAAATTTCAATTTTAAAATCCTCTGACTTCTAACAACAACCTTATTAGTCATTGGCAAAAGGAATAGCCACATGGCCACTGAAGGAAAAAGAGATCCTCTCAGAAATGCCATAACGGATGGATAACAACAAACCACATGCCGGTATGATATTCAGTGTCTTTTCTCATAGCGTGGGTAAAAATATGTAGCTGTGGAAAGTGAACTCACATTGTTCAAAGTTACCGACTACATTTCCAATCCTAAAATACAAACTGTCAGAAAATAGTAAAATTCAAAACAAATGATATCAACTTCAATTTTAAAATCCAGACTTTGAACAACGACCTTATTATTCATCACCAAAGCCATTTGACAGCTGAAGGAAAAAGATCCTCTCAGAAATACCATAACGGATGGATAACAATAATCCACACGACGCTATCATATTCAGTGTCTTTCCTCCCAGCGTGGGTCCCGATGTTGAGTTCTGGCAATTTTTGCAATCTGCCTCGCGTGGGCTGTCTGTCTGTCCAGGAGATCACCAACTATTGCCAACCTGAGGATTGGTGCATACCACCCACCGTCTTGGAACCCCACGGTCCACGCTTTAGAAACGCGAAAAGTGCGCGTTAGTAGTTGTGTAATTGAATTCTGGAGATCGTTTGATGTTAAACGTTTCTTGTCAGCTATGTAACTGCTCTTTAGTTGTCTCGTGGCTTTTTTTGAGGGAAAAGCTTCAAACCTCCCACATAGTCGCCGATCTTGGAAAAGATTGTTAGGTAAGGATAATAGATGGCGCCCAGCGGGGTGTTGTTGTTGTTTTAATTAATTTCTATCCAAGTCTGATTGCTTTGGTGCTACATTGGCCGATTTTCTTGGTGGATATTTTTCAGATCCATTTTTCAAAAATATTGTTAACCTTCAAGTCATGTTTTAAATTATTTACATGAAACTTAGGTCACATGTGTCTTACTCTTCCTTTCAGATTTTCAAATTGATAAATCTCTAAAGATCCATCAACATACACAGACGACATAGAGTTCAACTGCGACAATAGTGGCACATCTTAAAAATGTAAACATAATAACTAATTTAAAATTTTAAATTTAACGTTCTTTCCTGCATAATGCAGGTAGAAAGCTATTTTATGTATCTGGTGTGTTAAGGTGTAGAAACGATATTATCAATAATGGCAAGCGGGTGCAGTGGGAGGGATTTGGGGTCGAATCTCGCCCTCCAGAACCTTTGGTTTAAACAATAGAGCTAATTTTAGTATGATAATTTGTACACAGGTAAGAGCTGTTATGACCAACCCCTATCCCCCATAGTTTGCGAGTGATAATTTCCACGAAAATGAAGAGATCAGCGGTTTCGCGAGCTGACAATTTCGCGAATTTTACATGAACTGCACGGCAAGTTAAGTAAGGAAAAGTTTGAAGTAAAAAATCTTAATTTAGTGAAACAATACAAAATGTGACTTTTGAAATAGTCCTCAAGTGTTCTAAATTGCATTTGGGGAAATGACATGGATGAAAAAAACAATACAAACACAAGTAAAAAAAAGGGGAAAAAATGACATTATTGCGATTAATATTCACCGAGATTTTCTGCTAGAGCAAGACTAACCGTATTTCCACGGCAGACCCGTGTATGTTAAGGCTTTCGCAAGCAATAAAAAAAGAAACCGGAAGGAAAAAAGTGCAATTCTGGCCTAAATTTTTCTTTGCTGGAATTTTGGACAAGAAAACTTTTTTCCAAATTTTAAGTTCATGATTTCTCGGGGCCCTTTGGTAATGGCTTAGGTTGTCTATTTAGTAATCCGCCCCTGCTTCAAAGTAAATTAAGCAACTTCTTAGGTACTGTACAGAAATTTTGAGAAAAAAAAACTATTGAGGCAAATATGTTTGATTTTTTTTTTTTTTTTTTGCACGAATTCGTGTTTTTCGAGCACTTGTTGACAACGAGCAAATATGGCAATACCTTCACTCTCGTTTTAAGCTAGTTTGACAGTAATAACTCCTTAATATTAATTGATTCGACTGTACTAATTACTTGCATCGACATTAATTCATAACACAGTTTCGATGGATAAGTAGTTATCGGATATCGCGTGGCAAATATCATAAACATTTTTAGTCGCCACGTGGCGAGTGCTAATCTCGATCATTACATGAGATCCCAGCATTCTGCTTGCTCCATGATAAAAATGGTACTGTAAGAATCATTTTATTCACAAAAAAAAAATAATATTTTCATATGTCACAAGCTTCAAATTCAACAGTCAATGCCCAAACCTCCAAACTTCCAACAGATGATCCATTCCACTCAAATTCAACCGGATCTCACCACGATCAAAGCCCATTTCTCCATCACTTCCGCCATAAAACGTACAACCTACATAAAACACCCTTTCATCCAAGCATTTATGTACCTCGTCAGCAAAGACACCAAGTTCCTCCCGAACTCAACAACCATCAAGACACCAGCACGCAACTCCCGGAATAGATAAAAAGCTGAAACAATAACTAAAACTCCCGCTTCTTCCTATCCGAACACTCAGCAAAGTCCTTTGCATCCATAAAACGGGGATTACTATCCATTGGTGTACAATTAAAAGGAATCTGAATCTCAAAACACATGCTTGCGTTTTTATTTTCAATTTTGTAGCTCTTTCCCGAGTTTAATAAAACATTCATTACCCAGTCATTAAGTCTTATCGGCGGTAAATATCGAAATCGTAATCTTACTTTTAAGAGCATGTTTTTTAGGAGTTTTCCTGTTGCTGGGCTGAGCTAGGTGTGTTTCTTTTTTATTGCGTAAGAAATTTCAAGCCTTAAAGCTTTTTTTTTTTTGGAAAGAAATGTATCTTTTCATTATAGCATAATGCTTTTGTTTTTGATTGAAAAGATAAAAAGCCTTTTAGTCTGTCAAATTAAAACTGAGGGATATTACAACCAAGATAAGTGGATCAATGTCCATTACGCTTTTCTCTCTCTCTCTCTCGCTCTCTTTTTTTTTTTCAAAATCAATGAAATGTGTACGAGTCTCAAGACGATTGTAAGAAGTATTAATAAGTGCAGTTTAATACAAAACTTTTTACAGTTAATAATTGAAAATAATTTTTCGCCAAAAAAAGCTTCAGTATTTTGTGCCGTTTTCAAATTATTTAGTAGTTTTATAAAAACTTCCAGTAGTTGACACTGCATTTGTAGTTGAGAGTTTAGAAGAAATAAAAAGCAAGAAAAATTATGAAATTACTCAAAAATTATACGAGTACAAGGGATGTTTAGATTTGCAATGATTACCTTTCAGCTTTTCTTTTTAGCTCTTTTTATCGCTGCGTTGCTGTTGTCTATATATTTCTTTTCTCTAAGAGTCAAATACTGGTACAGTGCCAATTACCAGTGCGGTAACTACTGGTGGTTTACCTTTCAACTGATAGGAACATTTCGTTATTTTAACGGCCGTGTGAGATAAAATTCTGTAAATATATTTTAAGCGAGTAGCTGTAAACGCACATAGCATTTCCGTTGTATAGTGGCTACTTCTTCTTCTTCTTCTTCAAGGATTAGGCATATGGCCTGTTCAGGCTTCTTGGTCGCCCCACCGCTTCCTGGGCTTACCACGGTCTCGTTTGCCCCTTGATCTGTAATAAAAGGTAGCTCTTGGAAGTCTTCCTCGTGCCATACGTCGAACATGGTTTTTCCAATCGTTCCGTAATTTTTTCATTGAGGCTGAATATCTGTAATTCCCTTCGAATAGATTCATTCCTTATTTTGCCTAGGATAGTGCAGTGCTGCAGTGATCGCAAACACTTCATCTCTGCTGCTTGAATTCTACTAGTACGTTGTATAGTGGCTACTCTGAAATTAAAAAAAAATCCTAACAAGGTTTAAGATTCAGAAATTTCTTCCAGATTTTGAAGAAGAGCTATATCCTCGAGAAAACAATTCATACATTTTTACTACTTCTCATTTCATTTTTCCAATAAAATCAGCACCACAATTTTCCCATATCAGCCACACTGTCACAATGACTTATGTTAATTTTTGAACTGCCACCATTTTTTCTTCTACTAATTTATATTATTTTGGAGTTAATATACATATTCCATAGTTCTTCTAAAATTTTCATTTCTAACTGATATCCTTCAAATAAATAATACAGTAGAGAACTAACTATCCGGGAAGTTCGGGACCATCGCTATGCCGGATATCTGAATTTCCCGGTTTTCTGAATCGCTAAAAACCTCTGTTGGCTGATTGTTTATATAACTTAAATTACTATAATACATAGTAATACATATTAAAATAAGAAGAAAACAGTTCAGAAAAGCTTATAAATACTATCGAAATATTAAAAACTACTGATGAAAGAATAATTTAAACACCAAACATTTTCAAGTTATTCGTAAGACCTGAGACCCTCACATTCAATCTGAAAAAGAAAAAAATCACCACTTTTCGATGTTTTAGAACGAAAAGAAAAAAAAATGAAGGGAAGGGCTAGAAACAAGGTTTTGAACAGAAATGTGCAATTTTCCTGCTATTCTGTATGAAAAAATTTGTTTTCATAAACGCGTTTTTTTTAAAAACTTTTTTATAAAAATTTTGTGTTTGTGATTACGGTGGTTATTGATAACTTTTGCTTTTTGCAATATCAATAGGAGTTTGATTTATGAGTTCTTGCAGTATTATTACAGTCATGTCTTTAACGATTTCTAGATTCCACGATTAACTATCCGGAAAATTCGCGAATCTGGTTTTCAGCGTTTCCCGCAATTTCGCTACATCACTGACGCTCTAAACGGCTTTAATTTAAAAGGTCATTCAATAAAATATTGCATTCGAATTCGACAATATTCATTCAGTTTTCAGTTAAAATAAAGCGCGAAAATTTCCGACTTAAGAGTGTACTTCTTAATTCAAGAAAATATTTCGGAAATTTTGCCCCGCGTAAAGGTTAACACTTTGAAGTTCGTTTTTGTAAACATTTTCCCCAGTTTTACATAAGTAATATGGTATTTATTAAGAAACAGTTCATATTCTTTTAGGTATTTCAAAAAAAAAAAAAAAAAAAACTTAGTTTTTCAAAAATTGCGAAAATGCGCATTTTTAAAAAATGCCGGGAAAATCTGCAAACAGTTGCCGGTTTTCTGGTTTCCCGGTTTTTTGGTTCATGGATAAAAGGTTCTGCTCTGTACCTGAATTTCACATGTTAAGCAGCTCTCGTTCTAAAAAAAAAAAAAATCCTAAAAATCCCTTTACCCTATGTATTGTGAAATCTATTGTGCATGGTCTAAAGTTCTTTTTTTTTCAGAACTAAATATACGTAACAAAATAATAGTAGTCGCAGACAAGTTCATTAAATAAAAACAGAAGGTTACTGGTTTTGTTTGGAAACAAACTGATGGTTTAAACTCGCAACAGAGACATTAATCTCATTTTTACCGCCTACTATCTCAGTTTTTTTTACATTAGTTAGCTCGATTTACACCACGTGATGCCTAGTTGGCGAATTAGATGCAAAAATTCCTATGCGAAGAGGAATCACGCTGTGATGTTTCAGTAAGTAAGATATCAGATATGCTTTTTACTCCACTTTTGCTATTTTCATCTCATAACGCAATGTTCTGAGCACTGATAGGATTATTCTTTGTAGCTTCAAAACAAATGTAAGGAATTTCTATTGCACTGTGGGCGGCCTAGCAACTTCCCACTTCATATCATAAGATAAAACTTCCCCAAGTATGCTCCTTTACACAGAGTATCTCCTACTTAAATCATTGCAATTAAGCGGACCCGTATCTGCAATGACTACAAAATATTGACAAACATTACGTACAGTCTATCCCGACATGCTGTCCTGAATCTCAATATGGCGTCCAGTAAGCAAGTTTCAAATCTGATAGCAACAGCTAAGCCTATTTGATATATCAGATATACAAAGTCACCTAACGCTTAGAAGAGATCACGTAGTGACACTTTGGCGAGTAAGATATCAGATTTTTTTCAGTTTACTTTAGGGTCGCTAGGACACGAGGCGTGAAATAAGTATAAGTAGCGTGTGCATTTCATGCATGGTACGTGAGGAGTTTTATTATTATTATTGCATTGTGGATTTACGTCCGAATGTTCTGTTTAGCTTTTCCCCCCATCCCCGCCATTTTCACTTATAACCTGTGGAGTGGCAGTGATTACTGTGGACTGCTTACTAATTGAGGCGTTTAGCATCTATACTAGCAACCTGCTCGATCTATGAATTTGCAAATGTGTTTTTTCTTCCTTTCATAATTTGATATTTATTTGTCTGTAGAATCAAAGCGACTTGGAACGAATCCCTCTCAATCAGGTCGAAAACCACTGCCCCAAATCCGTTTTACTTGGAACTTGGAAGACCAAAGATGGAGGAAGAAAAATGCGATAAATTAAAAATTATATTCACTATACGGGCATTTTCTCTAATTATATAAGAACTAGTTACCACGTTTTTTCCTCCACGATTGACGCACATATTACCTTATTGGTACGCTACTTATATGTAGTTCTTGTTTGTCGTGTGAAAGGAAAGTTGAGAACCACTAAGTTAACGCGTACTTTCCAATATATATTTGCAGAGGCAATTATCAATGCTTTTAATTTTGTGAGTTGGAACTATAGTCGACCCACGACCACATATTACTTGATTGATGCGCGACTCATCTGTGATTCTTATGTAAGGTCTCAAAATTTTAAAAATTTTAGCACAAATACTAAAATGTTCACTAATTTTAGTTACAGTTAAAAATACCATATTTTGCTTTGGAACATAACAACTGCAATGAAATTTAACGTTCAAACCTCAAAATGTCAGTTAAGTATTCTTGGAGAAGGCAAGAATGCCTTCTTGGGTGCTTGACATAGGGCGTAAATTCAGTACAATAAGCATATTCTATAGATTTTCTATATATATTTTTTTTTTCATATTTGGATTATAAATGTTACCATTGTCAAACCTTTTGAGGTTAGAAGATCAAATTTCACCAAAGTTGACTTCTCCTAACTAAAAAATATAAACTTTTTACTATACCTAAAATTTTAATATTTTCAAGTTTTTGTTCAAAATTTTGAAAGTTTCAGGCCATACTTCTAACTTAAGATATTATTTGATCTGAAAAAAAAAAATCTGTAATGTCCAAGGAGTTTGGCCACTTTTGGCTGGCATTGCAATTCCTAATGGAAAAAAGTGCAAAACGACGCACCCTTGTGCACAACCCAACTCTTTTGTGTGATACGCGAAAAGGTAGTTATCGACTCTGATGTAACGTATGCTAATTAACAAGATAGCAATCAGATCTTCAGATGCGCTTCCCAACGTTCATCAGATGCGCCTGCTAACGACAAAGTGATTTAAACCGCAAAGAGAAAAGGGTAGAATATTCCAGAAAACTTATCAAGCGACCGCATAATACGTGCTTTCAGGGACTGAAGGCAGCCGACTTTTAGTATTCAACAGATGTCAGATGCCCAACCGTAATCCAGATGTTTATGGTCTTTGGTAGGAGCGTGATCACAGCCACTGACATGTCCATAAGTTGATCGTGGACTGAATCTTTGATTGACGTTTGTATAAACAGCACGTTTTGCCAAATGCAAATCTGGAAGACATCGAGTCTTCATGATTAATAGGCGGATTAGTCGTAATTGCGATAATTGGCGGAGGCAGTTTTAATTAATTATGTCTTTATTTGTTGGCTTGAACGACTGTTTGTCTACTTGGTATTCACTCCAGATGTGCCTGCTTGAAGTGCTTCTAGAAGTTATTTTTTAAACTAGTTACATATAGGGCTGCGAAGTCGGAGGGAAAATGACCGACTCTGGGAATTTTAGAGCCTTTGACTCCGACTCCTTTACCCAAAATCTGTCCGACTCCGACTTAAAAGGAAAATGACTGATTCCGACTCCGGGACTTTTTGAGCCTTCGACTCCTTTTCCCCAAAATCAGTCCGATTCCGATTCCACTAGCAGGGTTGCAGACTTAGAGGGAAAATGACTGACTCCAGGACTTTTAGAGCTTCCGACTCCGTCTTGTTTTCCCCGAAATCAGCCCGATTCTGACGCCGCAAGCACTGGGGGATTCGCAGACTTAGAGGGAAAATGACTGACTTCAGGACTTATAGAGCTGCCGACTCCGACTCGTTTCCCACAAAATCGGTCTGATTCGGACTCCGAAAGCACTGGCAGAGTTGCAGACTTAGAGGAAAAATGACTGACTCTGTTCTAGGAATTTTTAAACATCAACTCCCGACTTCGACTTCTTTATCCTAAAACAAGCCCGACCCCGACTGGTTACAGTTCCGGTCGCTCAGCGACTTGGTTCTAGTTTATTTTATTTGCGCGAGTTAAGTGGATACACAGAGAGAGTTGATTAGGGATGCCAACTTATTAGCTTTCGCCCAATATTTAAGTGGGCAACTTAGGCGCTAGAGTTTTTTACGGGGTCAATATCAAATAAGGGATGATTTAGCTGAAGCCGATACACCAAATATATACATTCAGTTAACATTTAAACTGGTAGCTAAAAATATTCTTTTTCAACGTTGAGAAGTCTGCATTCGTGCATCTTTTAGTAATTCAGGAAACCTTTTAACAAATATACTTAATTTTTCCAGGAAGTTAGTGAAAACCTGTTAAATCTTGAATCAGTAACATTTCGGATTTTTTTTACAATGAGAAGGGGCCTAAATGAGTACACATTTTTCAGTTTTACACTGGAATTTATCAGGATCGATATTACGGTGGGAATTGAGAACAACTACAGCAAAACTTCAGCAAAGAAATAAATGTGTGCAATGAGCAGCACTGCACGTTTCGCGTCATCAATAAAAAAAAAAAATTTTTTTGATGATTTTTTATTTGGGGGGGGGGGGGGGAAATGTCCTCTAAGTCTCATTCCTTGCTACAAATTTTTATCTTTTTGAAATTTTCAGCTCTTTAGCCCTTCAAAAGAGTGTTAATGGTAGGGGGGGGGGATTTGGAGTTGTTGGAGATAAACGGTTTTTATGTTTGGATTCAGAGGGTAATTTTACCTAAGAATAAACAGGTATAGTGTCAGAAACATATTTCATGCAGCGCTCTGTAATTAATTTGTTCTTAATGAAAAATGTAACTTTAAAATAAGGATTTTTTAATTCTTTATTTTGAGTGCGTTGTGGAAGACCAAAATATGCTACAAGAGCAAAGGAAAATTTAAAACAATAATATTAAGTTTCATGGTTGCCATTAGTCAACTAGGAAAATTTTTAAAAAAAATGAATAAAAAAATTCTACAGAAAAAAATGAATTTTTGGCAGAAAATTATAATATTTAGGCTTTATCCTGGAGACTTAAATATTTTTTGGCAGAGAATAAAATTTTTCGTGGTGTATGTGTGTCTGTTGGGACACCTTTTTATCAACTTGAAAATTTTGAATTTCCAAAAAAAAAAAGAAAAAAAGAAAAAAAAAAAAACGTGTTTTCGATGCACCTAAGCAAGTTAGAACGAAATATTTTGAGACCCTTCTTCAAATGTGAGTTCCCAAAGACAAATTTAAATATATTTGCTAGCCATTATTTCTTAAGCCTTTCTTAAACGTGTAAGATAAATGACCCTTTCTGAGAGTCACAACATATTTCATGCATAAGAGCTTGCTGTAAAATAGTTTGCGTATTTGTGTCAGTTTTCGATGAAATAAACATAAATTTATGAAACTGCTACATCATTTCTCTCTTACACTCAGGAGCACTGAAAATAGCGCCGAAAGAAAGGTACAATCACGAAACTTTGCATATAAGAAGAGTGACATCTGATATGCAAATGATCCAAGTTTGCTGTGTCAATGCGCATGACCGTTTACCCACAGTATCGGTGCAATCGGGATAAAGGTGCTATATAAACCAGTGCATTATTTAAGACTAGTGGTAATCGCACGGCTTTGCCCGTCGTTGAAAATTAAAAGGACATTCGATTCGCCTGTATATTTACAAATAATGGATGACGAATTTCTCGCCAATTGTCTGTGTTCATTCGCTCTGGCATTCCACATCATGATAATTTCGTAATTTTCTCGTCCATCTTATGATAATTTTGCTCCGGAAAATGTTCTTAAAATTGAAATAGAAAAGGAATAAAATCGAATTTTTGAAAATTCGCTTCGAGGTGCACACCTCCATGGTACAAACGAACTTTGTGCTGAATTTGATGAAAATTGGCCGAACGGTCCAGGCGCTATGCGCGTCACAGACATCTAGACAGAGAGACTTTCCGCTTTATTATTAGTAAAGAAAGGATATATTTATACGATTTCATCCCGATTGTTGGAGAACTTTAATGAGTGAAGGATTCCAGGTAGGCCAGAAAGAAAACTTTTCTCACAGTTAAGCGAGTTCCTATTCCTATTCCTATTCCTATTCAGAGTCACAACTGACTACAACTGTATTTATGTCGAGGACTGCATACTAAGTGCCTTGCCTCCATTATTTTATATACCGATAGATGGCTGCACCATCACCGGATCGAACAGTTAATGAGAATTTAGAACTAGTCCAGGAGCTAATAGCTACCTGGTGCGTATCGTTTCACTTGGAGGACACTGAGACCACGAGCATACTTAACGTCGCCCAGTCCCCTTTAATGACGACGATGGGTCTTCGACCATCGAGGTTCGAACTCAGGCCCCTCCGGCCCCGAATCCGACACTCTACCGATCGGGCTACCACGGCCCCTGTTAAGCGAGTTTGAGAGAGGTTTGATCCTCGGCATGAAAATTGCGGGCTGTTAGACGAGTCGTGCTGCTCCCAGGTGGATCATTCGGAGTGTTCCGTTAGAAACTATTGGAGGTAGTGGACACGAAATGGTACTTACGTGCGAAAAACCTAGTCTAGAGCGACCAGGAAGACGACGAGCAGAGAGGATCGAAGGATAGACGGCAAGCGCTCGTGGATCCCACAGTGACGCATTCCACCCTACAAGCAGACGTAGGGGTAGCAGTTGTCCCCGAACCATTTCGAGACGTCAAGCGGAAATGAATGTGCAATCCAAGCGTCCTTTTCGTGTACTCCTTTTAACACCAAAACATAGGCAACTGCGTCTACAATGGTGCGAAGCCGGAGCGATGTGAGTCATTGACTGGCAAAAGGTGGTGTTCAGTGATGAATCCCGGTTCGTTTTAGGGTCAGATGAAAATCGCGCACGGGTGTGGAGGCACCCTGGAGAAAGGTACCATTCCACCCATTCCATCGCACGACGTACTGCCCGCACCACGAGTATAATGGTCTAGGGGGCCATAGCCTATGATAGCCGGTCCACTGCAGTTGTGGTACTTTAAACCTTAATGGGTCAACGTTATATAAATGAAATTCTGCAACCACATGTAGGACCGTTCCTAAACGGTCTCCCAGGGGCAACTTTCAGCAAGATAATGCTCAGCCGAATACAGCTAGAGTTGCTCCAGACTTCTTAGGTCCTTTTAAGACACTTCCATGGCCAGTCCGCTCTCCCGACTTTTCCCCTATAGAGCATGCGTAGGATCAACTGAAACGCCAGATGCCACCATGCTACTAGGTGCAAGATTTGGAAGTGGCTGCTCAAAATTTGTGGGTCCAACTACCTCAGGACAGCATCAGACGTTTAATTAGCTCAACACCGGACCGTGTTGCGGCTTGTATTGCAGCAAAACGGGGTCCAACGCGCTTTTGAAGTAGCACTGTATTTATCTCACTTCTTAGCCCGTATTTGTTTAATTATCTAGATTTCGGGATCATGTGTATCTCTCACCGGTACAATTCTGTACACTGTAAAAAAAATTCGGAAACGTTTCTGAGTATGTCTTGCAGCTGCGGTTCATGAAATTTTCGAAAACGTTTCTGAGTATTTCGGAATTCTCTTTCTGAAATATCCGGAAACGTGTCTGAGTATTTCGGAATCCTCTTTCTGTAATGTCCAGAAACGTGTCTGAGTATTTCGGAATCCTCTTTCCGTAATTTTCAGAAACGTTTCTGAGTATTTCGGAATCCTCTTTCCGTAATTTCCAGAAATGTTTCTGAGTATTCTGTGCAGCTGTGGTTCATGAAAGTTTCGAAAACGTTTCCGAGTATTTCGGAATTCTCCAAACAATTTTCAAAAACGTTTCCGAGAATTTCGGAATCCTTTTTCCGTGATTTTTTCTAAAATCTAATTCTTTATTATAGTATTGCATACCATATCAGTTTCAATTCTTTCATATCTAAGAGCAATAATACAAGCAATTTTAGAATCATTCGTGGATTTTTTTTTTTTTTTTTTTGAATTTCTAATGACAAATAGCATGGTTAACAGCATAACATATGCACAGTTATAAATTTTTGAAAAAATGAAATAATCTACTAGTTTCATTCCTAATCACAAAATCGTCGGGGAATTGGAGTGGGGGGTACCTTCTGAAAAGTGGGGATTGTTTGTTAAACAATCTTAAACTTCAGTTTTTCTCTCAATATTTTCAAGACAAAACTATCAACATATTGTATTTTTAATGCAGAATTTAAAAACATATCTTGTATCAAACTTGATAGTTTTTATCTTTGGATAAAATTTGACAGGACTTACCTACCCTTCGCGTTCCGGAATTCGTTCACCTCAAGTCAATTTCTCTGACGAACAAAGTGTACCGAAAAGTACCAACAGAGAAATTGATGAATTTAAATATGACACCAAGTCCCTCTGCTGGAACCATTCGGGTTGATTCTTCTGTTCTTGTCCTTTTCCAGCTCATCACAAATATAAATACTTACTCAAAATAGGTTACTGATTTTATTTTTATAGTGTGCGCAAAATGCATTATATATTTTATTTATTAAAACATTGAACTCTATTACATGATTTTTCCATTTCATATATACGAGAATACCCCCCCCCCCACCATAAGAGTGATGGTGCACCCATAAAATGCTATGAAGCGCCCCCCCCCCTTGAAAAAGCAACATCATATACATTATAAATCAAAGTATCATATACATTATAAATCAAAGTATCATATAAATTATAAGTCAAATACTTTAATATGGTGTTAAAATACAAAATTATTTTATTAAGTCTTTTTTTTTTTTTTTTTGCTTTTGGTAAAATTGAGGCTCGTAAAACGAAAAAAATGAAGACACTTTTAAATACATATATGTATTTATTTGTTAAATAAATTAATACGCATTTAACTAATTTAAAGCGTTTCGCTAATGCAAATATTTAAAGAGATATCGTCATTTAGATAATACTGAAGCACTATGTTCCTAATTACAAGAGATAGTTTTTTTTTTTACTTCATACAATCTAGCTACACTGTTTACAAGAGAATGAAAACATGCAACCTTAAAGACGAACTATCAAACCTGACAATTTGCATATTATAACATTTAATTCATAATGCTTGATATATAAATGTTCAGCCAAATATTAACTGAGATTTCCACATAAAAACAAAGTACACAATAACACTTATTTAAATTTTTTTATAATCTTCAATTCATAAATTTCATAGAATAAAACTAGACACACTTGCACTTTAAATATGTGTTCTATGTAATGTAAAATATTTTCAAATTGCAATAGTTCACAACGAAAAATTATACTGAAGAAAATAGTTTTTTTTAACGAGATTTATATGAACTAAATCTCTTTAAAGCAATAGAGTTGCAAAGCGACTTACCTATTCGTCGGTGGTTGTCTTTTGCAGGCTTTGGTCACCAAAAAGGTGATTTTTATGACAGAATAAAATTCTGCCAACAAAAATTACCCATTTGGTAGAAAGAAGAAAAGTATCCAAGAAAAATTACCTACACAAGTTATGCGACGCAATGAAGTTACATGGCGTCCTCTCGGCAATTATTTGGTTTTTAATTTCAGTTTGTATTCCTTCCGCGAGCATGCGTCGAGAATTTGCACTTCGTACTTAAAAATAAGTGACATAGCTTCAAATTCAATCTCATGACGATACATAAGCAAGAAAATATAAGACTTTAACATTATCTTCAGTGAATTCATGCGAGGAACAAAACTTCTACTAATTCCCTTGATGACTGTTACTTCGCATACATGAGTCAGCAGTTGTTTTCATTGCGTGCTTTCGAAAGTTTCAGTTTAGATTTGCTGCTGAACTATAAAATTGCCGTGTCACCTGCGCATGCGTCGACTCTTACTTTCTTGCTAAACGGGAAACGTTTTTGATTATCGCAGAAAACTGCGGAGGGCGTACGAATCTGTGTATTACGGAAAACTTTTTTGTATATTCAGAGAGTTTTCCGAGATTTTTTACAGTGTATATTAAATTTCACTTCAATCCAATGTTTCCTTCTTGGGGCGCTATTTTCAATGTTCCTGAGTGTATATTAACTTTTCTGGCACATGATACACTGTTAAAACTACAGGTTGCGTTTGGCACCTTTCAGGGGGGAAACGCTTGTTCACCAGCGACACCCAATACGGAGCCGAAATCGCACCTTTTACAAGGGTGAAAAATAGGCACCTTTTAAAAGACAGACAGCGGGGGTGAAAAGAAGGAACCTTCGGAGAGATAAATGGCGCCCTTACTGATTTCTACAGTAGATCCTTTCCCCCCCTCCCCCGTATTGTGTGCGTTTTTTGAATATTATTGTGTTTATTGTTTGGGTTTATGATATACAATGTCTTGGTACGTTTTTCACACTGAATTGATTTTGGATTAAAACTTGTCATTTAAGGCTTTTGAGCACATTTCAGACTTTCCAACATAATTTAGAAGAGTTCATGACTTCAATTCCTCTATTCGAGTTGTAACCCTTGGATTGTTCAGTAGATTTAAATAATGTTGACATTTACTACAGCATGGTACCAAAAATTAAGAGTGTAAGCATTTATGGATAATTTACAGGCACAGCCAAAAATATTCAGTTATATTACAATCACGGAAAAATCAAATCGTTTCATAAATTGCAGGCGTTTCATAAACGTTCAAAATATTTTAATCAAGAGTAACATATAGATACGTTTATATGGTTCGACATTTGAATATCATATTTAAACATAAGTAATCTAAAAAAAAGCACTTTTTTTAAATAGGAACTTATTTGACATTAAAAATAAAAACAAATTTTTAGCATCCTACATAATAAAAAGCATTGGAAACAGAAATTAGAAAGAAAAAAATAATAAACGCGTCGAGACACTGCATTCTTTTTTTGAAATAACACCAACGAAATATTTTCACGTAATGAGTCATGGCATAAAACACAGAGAGATTTCTTTTCAAAGCGTTTTTTTCTTTTCTTCCTTTGCTACGTCTACGCAGCTATTTTATTGAGAAGATAAAGACATTTAGAGTATCTGCTGTAGCAGTTAGTTAAATCATTGCATTTTCATCCCGGTTACTTAATTATTTCGTATTGTTAACAATAAACATTTTTGGGGAAAATCCGCGAGGCCGCTGACGCGACAAACAAGTAACACCATATATTATTACACATGGTAGAAAAAGCCATACATCACTATATTAAAACTGTTAACTATAAACAATAAGTAATACTCAGTTTACTTTGTTGAAAAAAAACTCTGAAAACACTAAAAGCCTGTTGGAAAGCCTGAAATGTTACACCATGATTAAAAGCCTGTACTTACGCAAGTTTTTGAAGGTTTGTCAATGAAATGTTGAATTTTAATCCAGTTTCGTTGTCTATTCAGTGTGAAAATTTAATGTACCAACAACTTTGTTGCAGCATCGTCGTCCGCCATTAAAGTGGCTAAAATGAACTTATACCGGAACGCACAGCGCATGTGCGAGCGTGGCACCTTTTCTAAGGGAAAAGATTCAGCTATTGGCTACTGCGCGAGCTGATGGCCTTTCTTTACCTTCTTTCATAAACTGAGGTGCTAAAAGATATCGGAACAATATTTCCTATCTTCCATGTCTCCCTGTGGTTCCGTCTTTGCAACCTAAGGCGGAAATTCGCTCCTATATGGCATCTCTAATTATAAGTGTAGATCCAAACTTTTACTGCTACAACTTAATCATTAAAGGTTATTATAGCCTTAAATATATGCTGAATTCGCGGCAAGAGCTAATCAATCAAGTATAATAAAATTGGTCCTGTTACGAGCACTGACGAATCATAGTGTACGTTTCTATCCCTCTCATAAGTCAAGAAGGAAGCATTCAAAACAAAGAAATAAATACATTCAAAAATCTGTCTCAAATACGTATTAAAAATTTATATTAACAAAACCTCAGAAACATAAACTGGTAGTCAAAGATAAACTTTGGAACTCAAGCAGCTTCAGTAACTTTTGAATTAAAAATTGTTATAAACCTTTAAATCTCCATTGTTTGTGTCATTCTCTATTATCTGAAACTGTTAACTTCAACATAACGTGCACCTATACAGAGGAATATATTATAAGCAATATTGATGTTAGTCCAAATATTTAGTTAGTTATCCTATGCATAGATGGCGCTAAAAACATCTATTATTAAAATGAGAATTATTCTGGTCTCTTCATCGGTGAAAAGTATAACCATAACGTTTGCTTGTTTACAAAAAAGATCACGCAAATTTTAGCTACAGTCTGACTCCGAGCCTCAGTGTTTTTGCCACTCGTCAAATTAGAAAAATCGACTGTTTCATGCACACGCCGCTTGCTATGTTGATAACCTACACGATGCTTTACGAAGAAAACGTGTTTTAAATATGCTAAATTTTTATAACCCTGTTTTTAATCAGGCTATAAGTAATCTTTCGAAGCCGAATTGTGAGATGAATAAAATCGCAGAAATGATGCCAAATTATTTTATTTTATACTAGTGGCACCAGCACGGCTTTGCCCGTAGTAGAATATTAAAAGGTCTTTTGGTTCGCCTGTATATTTACAAATAATGTGTGATGAATTTCTCGCGAATTGGCTTTCCCACGTTATGATAACTTGGTAATTTACTGGTCCATCTTATGATAATTTTGCTCAGGAAAATATTCTCAGAATTGGAATAGAAAAAGAACAAAATCGAATTTTCGAAAAATCGCTTCGAGGTGCACACGCTACGAACTAACTTTGCCAAATTTCATGAAAATCGGCCGAACGGTCTTGGCGCTATGCGCGTCACAGAGGTCCAGACATCCAGACAGACTTTCATCTTTATTATTAGTAAAGATGCAAATCAATTGTTTCACATTCGCTATGTTATTAAAAGTGATGACTTGATACTTTCAAAAACAAAATTTCAAAACATTAGCAATAATACGAAGAGAAAATAGCATAATATAAAAGTAAGGGATTACAAAACAGAAAAGTAGTAGAAGCAAAACGTTAAAGCGGTTGTATACGGTCAACTGGGGGCATAGGCAAACAGAATGTCGAAGTTCTAACTTCAGATCATTTCCTGCCTTTAGCATGAATTTAGACCTAAACATTTCTGTATCCAATACCAGGGCCCGATTAACCCCTGAAATTAAGAGAATTTTGGCTTTATTTTGCCCCCCCCCCCCTTTTTTTTGTTTGGGGAAATTTTTCTAAACATTCTATGCACATTGATACAACAGTGACTAATGCTAAATGAACCAGTAGAACTCAAAGTTAAGTTTATTCCACTGTACCGACTGACGGAAATTTTGTTTATTACATATGTTGCACTTGAATTCTCAGCAAATTTAGGGTGTAACATTTTGAATCATATTTGACACTTCACAAAGGAAATTAAATGTCATAAAAGTACATTGTAACAGAGTTGAATCAAATCCCACATCTGAAGATCTAACTTGTAGCTACATTTTATCAAATGTGTACTCACTTTCAATAATTAAATTCTTTCAAATATTTTTGTTCAGCGAGTTCATATAATTGCTATCTCTTTAAGAAACACAGTCAAAATCAGAAACTGGAATTGTTACGCACAGTTTTACATTGAAATTTAGGCCCCCTAAAAATTCTGAGAGGAAGCTCAAGCTTCCCGAGCCTTTTGGGTATTCAAGCCCTGTCCCCAAGACTGCTCTCTCTCTCTCTGAAGGAAACTGGGTATGAAAAATTTAATTGTTTGGAATTAAATCATGTTTCCTTTTACAGCAGAGACTAGAATGAAAATATCCGTTTATTTCCCATGAGGATAATGCATGTAGATAACAACAATATACAAAATCAGTTAAAAAGTGTAAGATGCGCTGTCTACACTAAAAAAAATCCGAAACATTATTGATTATTTTCGTGCAACGTTTCGGGATTTCAATGGGTTTTATCTACTTCCTAGAAAAATTAAGTATTTTTATCAAAAGTTTCCTGAATTACTACAAGCTGCACGAAAGCAGTTTTCTCACTGTTGTGAAAAATATTCTTAACTCCCAGTTTAAAGATTAACTGAGCGTATTTATAAAGCGTTCGATTACTGCCCCCTCCAGACCGATTAAGTTCCCAAAGGGAGCTAGTAAGTCCATGGACTGCGTAGCTTTGCAAAATTGCAGGTGAGTCAAATTCTTGATATTATCTTGCAGTTCTGTCTTAGCTTTGGCCATGTTTCCGATACCGATTTTGGAACTTTCTTCATAAATCAGGAAGGAGTCGCGCCGTTTTATTATACGGTGGTGGTAAAAAAAAATTGCTTCACCCGCGCCTCAAAGGAGAGGAGTATCATCCCGACTGTCTTCAACAACACACTTTGGGGATGTATTTCTGATCAAAGAGTTGATAGGCTTCATTTTGTGAAAGAAACAGTAAACGCTCAGGTGTATACTGACATTTTGGAGGAGAAATTGCTTCCTACTATCCGGGATCACTTTACTTCAGGTCCAAACGTCATTTTCCAGGATGATTCTGCTCCGTGCCATAGGGCAAAACTGGTAAGTAACAGTTTAAAAACCATTATCCTGTCATTAGATTTAAATTGACATGGGGGGTAAGTAATTTTTTTTTCTCTAAACTCACACGTAGGTTCAGAAATTGAAAAATGAGCATGGGGTCAGTAGTTTGACGTTCCTAAACCGTCTCCCAGGGGCAATTTTCAGCAAGATAATGTTCAGCCGCATACAGCTAGAGTTGCTCCAGACTTCTTAGGTCCTTTTGAGACTCTTCTTTGGCCAGCCCGCTGTCCCGACTTTTCCCCTATAGAGCATGCATGGGATCAACTGAAACGCCAGATGCCACCGTGCTACTAGGTGCAAGATTTGAAAGTGGCTGCTCAAAATTTGCAGGTCCATCTAAAGACAACATCAGACGTTTAATTAGCTCACCGCCGGATCGTGTTGCGGCTTTTATTGCGGCAAAAGGTGGTCTAACGGCGCTATTAAAGTAGCACTGTATTTATCTCATTTCTTAGCCTGTATTTGTTTAATTGCTTAGATTTTGGGATCATGTTTATCTTTCACCTATACAATTCTGTATATTACATTTCACTTCAATCCAATGCTTCCTTCTTGGGACGCTATTTTCAATGTTCCTGAGTGTGTATTAACTTTTATAGCACATGATAGATCCAAAATTTTACTGCTAAACTTAATCATTAAAGGTAAATATAGCCTTAAATATATGCTGATTTCGCGTCAAGAGATAATCAAGTACAATAAAATTGGCCCTATTACGAGCACTGACGAATGACACTGTTAGTTTCTATCCTTCTCATTAGTCAAGAAGGACGCATTCAAGACAGAAAGATTTGTACAACTGTGAGTCTTGACTCAAGAACATATTAAAAATTTATATTAACAAAACCTCAGAAACATAAACTGGTAGTCAGGGATGAATTTTGGAACTCAAGCAGTTTTAGTAACTTTTGAATTAAAAAACGTTATAAACCTTTAAATCTCTATTCTTTGTAGTCATTCTTTATTATCTGAAACTGTTAATTTTAACATAAAGTGCACCTATATGGAAGAATATATAATCAGTATTGATTTAGCTGTTAGTCCAAATATTTAGTTAGTTATTCTTTACATAGATGGCGCTAAAAACACCTATAAACTGAGAATTATTCTTGTATCGTAATCGACTCGTCAAATTAGAAAAATCGACTGTTTCATACACACGCCGCTTGCTAAGTTGATAACCTACACGATGCTTTACGAAGAAAACGTGTTTTAACTATGCTAGATTTTAACAACCTTGCTTTGAATCAGGCTATAAGTAGTCTTTCGAAGCCGAATTGTGAGATGAACAAAATAACAAAATTGATGCCAAATTAATTTATTTTATATGCAAATCAATTGTATCGCATTCGCTATGCTATTAAAAGTGAGGATTTGATACATTCAAAATCAAAATTTCAAAACATTAGCAATATAGTGTCCGTCGGTTATTAAAATCACAATCGTTCTCAGGACATATGATTTTATAAAGCGGCTGATTTTATAAACAGGCATACTTACACTCTTTTTTTCTTTTTTAAAGCAGGTTTTGAAGCTTAAATGCTCTAAAAACTAAATCAATTACTTCATTTAATTTTGTTTAAAGTTTTTCCAAATACAGTCGACATTTTAAACATGAGGTAATTATTTTTATTGACACAAGGGTATTAATTTAACAATAATACGCCAATATTTTAACAGAATTGGAGAGTAAAGATTCAATATCGTTTGAAAATTTATAAATTAACTTTCAACGTTGTATTTTTCCTTTGGCTCTAAAGTGCTTGGCATAACATCAAGCCTTTTTTCTGACTTGTATGGAAGAGGAAAAATTTGCCAATGAGATTTCCTCATCTTTCGAGATCATTTCCTTCACTTCTTGGTGCTTCCTTATCAATTTTTTACGCAAGATGTCCAAAAGTGATTTTATAAAACGGCGATAATGATTTTATTAAAGGATGGTTTTAACATGTTTTGATATTGCAATGATTCTGTTCTTATAGATTTGATTTTAAAAAGCGGCTGATTTTTATAATCCAGTTCGTTTATTACTGGCGGGTACATACGAAGAGAAAATAGCATAATATAAAAGTAAGGGATAATAGAAAAGCAGAAGCAAAATGTTAGAACGGTTGTATATGGTCAACTGGGGCACAGTCAAATAGAATTTCAATGTTTTAACTTTGATCTTTCCCTTCCTTTTGTAGAATTTAGACCTAAACATTCCTGCACTGTGTCCAAGACCAGAGCCCAATTAACCCCTGAAATTAAGAGAATTTTGGCTTCATTTTGGGGCCCCCCACTTTTTGTTTGGGGAAATTTTTCTAAACATTCTATGCACATTGATACAACACTGACTAATGCTGAGTGAACCAGTAGAATTCAAAGTTAAGTTTATTCCACTGTACCGACTGACGGAAATTTTGTTTATTACATATGTTGCACTTGAGTTCTCAGCAAATTTAAGGTGTAACATTTTGAATCATATTTGACGCTTCATAAAGGAAATCAAATGTCATAAAAGTACATTGTAACAGAGTTGAATCAAATCCCACATTTGAACATCTAACTTGTAGCTACATTTTATCAAATGAGTCGTCACTTTCAATAATTTAATTCTTTCAAACATTTTTGTTTAGCCAGTTCATTTGTTTCCCATCTCTTTAAGAAACACGGTCAAAATCAGAAACTGGAATTGTTAAGCACAGTTTTACAGTGAAATTTAGGCCCCCTAAAAATTCTGAGAGGAAGCTCAAGCTTCCCGAGCCTTTTGGGTAATCAGGCCCTGTATCCAAGACTGCTTGTATGACTTTGCTACAGGAGGGAAGGAAATCGTGTTTCCTTTTACATCAGAGAAAAGAATGGAAATATTCATTTATTTCCCATAAGATTAATGTATGTAGATAACAACAATCAGTTTCAAAGTGTAAGATGTGCTGTCTACACTGTAAAAAAATTCCGAAACGTTACTGATTATTTCCGTGTAACGTTTCGGGATTTCAATGGGTTTTATCTACTTCCTGGAAAAATCAAGTATTTTTGTCAAAAGTTTCCGGAATTGCTACAAGTCGCACGAATGCAGACTTCTCACTGTTGTGAAAAATATTCTTAAATCCCAGTTTAAAGATTAAATGAGCGTATTCATAAAGCGTTCGATTACTGCCCCTCCGGACTGGATTAAGTTCTCAAAGAGAGTGAATAAGTCCATGGACTGCGTAGCTTTGCAAGAATTGCAGGAGAGTCAAATTCTTGATGTTTTTCTGCAGTTCTGTCTTAGCTTTGGCCATGTTTCCAATACAAATTTTGGAACTTTCTTGATAAATCAGGAAGGAGCCGCGCTATTTTATTATACAGTGGTGGTAAAAAAAAAAATTGCATCACCCGCGCCTCAAAGGAGAGGAGTATCATCCAGACTGTCTTCAACAAAACAATTTGAGGATGTATTTCTGATCAAGGCGTTGATAGGCTTCACTTTGTGAAAGGAACAGTAAACGCTCAGGTGTATATTGACATTTTGGAGGAGAAATTGCTTCCTACTTTCCGGGATCACTTTACTTCAGGTCCAAACGTCATTTTCCAGGATGATTCTGCTCCGTGCCATAGGGCAAAACTGGTAATAACAATTTAAAAACCTTTATCCTGCCATTATACTTAAATTGACATGGGGGTAAGTTTTTTTTTTTTTTTCTCTAAACTTACACGCAGGTTCAGAAATGGAAAAATGAGAATGGGGTCAGCAGTTTGCTTTGGCCCGGAAACAGCCCCGATCTACGTAAACAATTATCGGATTCCTGCTGTTAAATTTTTATTTCATACGTTTTGCAGAATTTCACATGACATTCATCGTTAATCGGTCGACCAAAACTTCTCAAATAATCCCATTGTTGTGAAAATGCGCGGGTGATGCAATTTTTTTACTAGCACTGTACCTGCGTAAGTTTACTTTAAAGATCCAGAGACACGACTGGCTTTAAACGGGAAGTTTTCTGAATATTTCAGGAGGCTCGCAGGATAACTTCAGGCAGTTTTCTGAATTTTAGCGGAAAACATTCCTGCTTTTTTTAAGATACATTACAGGCAGAAATTGGGTACATCAGCTGCCCATTATTTTCCAAGAGTGTTTCTGAAACGTTATTACAGTGCACATTATCAAATATAATACTGTGCCCGTAGGTAACCCGCTGAAGTGACAAAACGTAGTCTAAAATAATTTAAAAAGAAAATTTATTAAAAAAATAGCTTTCCTTTTCAACAATCGGTCTTTAAACTAATTTACAGCAAATTTGTATTATTTTAAAAATAATAGGCCAAATATCTCGGGTAATAGCGTTTCCTAAAATTCCCCTCTAACTACAGCGCTGTATGCAAGTAAATAAACCTTGGAGAAAAATTACAGATTAATTATGAAAAATGATCCTCTATTGTACAAAATCGACTGTACAAAATCAATTCACTTTTGCATTTAAAACTGATTTTTTTTTTTTGTTCGTTTGATTAAAAAAATACTATCACGTATTTTTACTGGTCAATGGTTTCTAAAAAGGCTGAATGACCTTGAGTTGGGGTAGTTCTTAATAAGGCTTAAAGGTAAAAGAGTACAAGTGGATAACGTCAAATAAATCGAAGCGAAACAACCGATTTTCTCCAAAAGACAGCAGTGGCAAGAAAGGAAATGACCCAAATGGCCGAAGAAAAAAAGAAAAACAAACAGCAAAGAAATGAAATAGATGGAAACAGAGGGGAAACTGCCACGGGTAAAAAGTGACTGAATCCTAAATTACTATTTCGGAACGGGGGAGGGAGCCCTCCGACAACAATGGCCGGTGACCAACTCCAATCGCTGATCACGTATTTTTTAATGACTCCAAAATGAAAGAAAATATCAAAACAGCGCCAAACCAACAACAAGTTGAAGGTAAAAAAAAGAATATTTCCGAACCCTGATAGGTAGATTTTGGGCTCTGGCCACGCCTCCGCACGTAGCGACGCTAATGAAAGCTACGAGAGTACAATGTCGCATGCAACATCCGGAGGTTTTTGTCGCCAATGATAGACAGTGGTGAAGGGGTAGGAACATACCCCGCCCCATAGCGTGTTGTAATTACCTGGCGTCACCCATTGTTAACCCCCAAATGGGAATTGGTACGATTAGGAGGGGGATTTGATGCCAAAGTATAGAAAGCATGCAACGGGAAAATATCTGATAGCAGTGAGAAAGTAATTAAATCTATTTTCTCAATAACTGAGAATTTAGGAGGGACAATTTTTTTTTTTTTTTTTTTTAATACAGCAGAACCTTTCGATAAGGGACACTAAGGGGACCAGAAAAAATGTCCCTTAAATAAAGGTTTCCCTTCTTCGGAGGTATATTAAATAATGCATGCAGTATATTAACTCAGTAATTTCGTAAAAACCAAATGCTGTTAACGTTCAATATTGAATGAGAGGAACAAACATGCATGTAAATTTTAGCAAAAATTTTACAATACGTCATATTAGTACACGTAAAAATTTCACAAGTTCAATTTGAGATACTTAAATTCCTGTAAATTCAATACAGTTACACATTAATTTTTGTAATTTTTCTCTGTAACTGTCCCTTAAAAAGAGTGTCCCTTATTCAGAGGCAAATACATGGATGGTCCCAATTCAAAGGGACTGGGACCAGAAAAAAATGTCCCTTTAATAGAGGTATCCCTTATTCGGAGGTGTCCCTTAAAGGAGGTTTTACTGTATCTATAGTAAATTGGGGAATAAGTTGCATTGACCTTTATAGATAGCAAGATGACAAAAATCTAGCGACGGAAGGAAAAAAAACGTTAAATGACTTTATTTCCATTACATTACATGTACTAGTTTACTTGTCCACGACGGTGATTTTAGTTTGTAAAAAGTACTTTAAACCAGGGTTTAATTTCTAACAAAAGGAATCTGCGAGACATATGTATACAGAACCTATTTTCTCACGTTAGTAATGCAAATTCTGTCTGAAATTCAAAATTTGCATTGAAATTGAAAGCACCATAGGCGTCGGAACCGGGGGAGCTGGGGGAGCTTGAGCTCCCCCTGGAATATATCAAACCGGCTCAGCTCCCCCGGAAAATTCTAGCACTGCAGCTTATTGCCGTACATTGATTTCCTCAAACCTGATTTCAAAAATGTGATCTGCCTTTTCTAGGAATTTCGGAATTTCCACCCAATAAGCAACAAAAGTAGGGGGCAGACGGAGTGGTCAGTGCACTTGAATTCACCTTCACCCATTTTTTACTGTTAAAACATCTCTTGATTCCACAAATGCGGAAAAGTGGGCTCAACCCCGCGGCCTGCGAAAATCAGTACCAGTACCAATATGGATTTGCTCCCCACCTTGAGCTCGTGTTTCGGCTTTCGAGAGCGGCATTGCAGTTCAGTTCATATTCTTATTAGTTTTGCATGCGGTTTTTTTGTCCAATGCGGTAGCGAATCCAGAATTTTGTTCTGGGGGCGGCTGAGGTAGTTAAAATTCTTGCTGAGGTCTCCTCGTCATTACCAAAGTTTATCGATGTAAACGAAAGTGTTCTGTATCATTATCTGCTATCTAGGGGTGTTAATGACTAATGAATCTTTCTGAGTTACATTTGAAATTATCTAAAATTTGGTATTCAGTGTTAAAACTCTAAATTTTAAATGTATATTCAAAGTTTTTTCATTCGTTTAGACACATTTGTTATGCAATTTGAAGGCAAAATTTTCAATTCTTGTTAAGGATGCAAAACAATTACGTTGACAAGGTGATGTAAATGAAACAGAAGAAAAAAAAGCTGAAAGATGTTAAACAAATAGTGAAAAACAGTCAGAAAGAAGACAAAATTTTAAGAATTGATATTAAACACGAAAATTAAAGAGAGAAAGAAAGAAAAACAAGTAGCTATGATATCTACACTTTTTTCTCCTTTCCTTCTTTCAGTGAGTAAATGTATAAATATTTGGAACAGGTAGGGAAAAAGTTCAGAAATTTGAAGGGAAATTTCGGGAAACTAACACTCCTGTTATTATCGCAAATTTGTGTATCAACCTTAAGAAGAGCGAAAAAAAATTAATTGATAAAGATAGAATGGATGTAGGAAATTATATATATATATATTTTTAACATTAAGATGCATAGACAGAGTATGAAAGAATTTATTTCTGGTATGGGGGTGGCTGCAGCCTCATAGCCCCCCCCCCCCCGGATTCGCCATTAGTCCAATGATCACAAAAAGAGATAATGAGCCAGTTTGGCATTTAAATATGAATAACATGGAAGGTGCTCCAGACATGACTGAAAAAAGGTTATTAAGGTTGTTTGATACTTACAGTGGCTCCCAAAAGTATTCGTACACTCACGATTTTTGATGAAATACGCCATTATCGATTCGTTAAAATTAATATTTTGGAACGGGTATTTAATTATAAGATCTATGGTTTATTTTTTAACAAAACTACATGAAAATTGTTCATAACATAATAAAACTTGATTTTTAAGAAATCAATAATCAAAAAGTGCCAGAAACTTGATCTCACAAAAGTCTTCGTACACTTTGAAAAAATGTCAAAAAACTAGTGAATAATCTAACTTTTTACTAAGTTATTATTTAGTAGAATATCATGCAGTATCAGCAACAGCTTTTAAACGCCTGGGAATAGATTTCATTGGATTTTTTTTTTTTGTTTTTTTTTTTCGTTCTTTCTTTTTTTTTTTTTTGAACAATTTCTGAGTAAGTGTTCAGCCGCACTTCGAGTCTTACTGTTTGTAATTCGTTTTCCGTTTCAATAGTGTATTTTCGTAATATATCCACCAGATATCTCCAAATATGTTCTATTAAGTTTAAATTTGGCGATTGAGGAGATATTTCTAAGCTTAATGACAATATTTGAGGCACCAAACGCAAAACGTGTGCTTCTTGTCGTTATCTTGATTTAAAAAAACGAAGTTGTTTCCGATTGCCAAATTTTGGGCTAATAATTTGAAATTGTTTTTAAAAATATTTCACTGAACAGCATGATTCATCGAAAATTTTCAAACTTCCAAGTCCTGCACCCTCACACAAGAATACCTTCACCGTCCTGATTAACTGATCCCAACTAAGTTCTTTAGATTTAATTTCTCTCTTTTTTTTTTTCTATTTACAATTATGCAACAATTTAACCCAAAATGTTGAATTAATTTTTATCTTTAAGTAAGACGTTGTTCCAAAATGTTTTAAGCTTATTTATCATTGATTTTACGGCGGAAAATGTAAGCTTTCTGTTTTTCGCACGAACAAGAAAATTTCTGCAGGAAGAGATCCCATTTAATCCAGGTAATCAGAGAACTTGGCGAATAATTTTAGGGGGAAATTAAACGAAAATGTTTCATTCAATTCTGCAGAACATTTTTCATCACTCAAAGGTGTATTTTTCATAATTTTTTTAACTGTAAATCTCCGATCACGCTTTGTTAACTTTGCATTTGACATTTTCTTATACCTTGTTTTCGATCCGATTCTTGTCTTTAAAGCATTTTATCAAGCACTTCACTATAGAATGGTATAAATTAACTAATTTAGAGACATTTCAAACCAATTTACGGCTATTGAGAGAGAAAAAACATCAAATTTCGAATTGTGTTTTTGATTTATGCGCATAGCATAAATTTCCGGAAGAGAGTCCTTAAATGCCTTGCCCTCCAACAACATGGGAGATTATGTAATATTCCGTTTTTGGGACTTCAATTTCAAAAAAATTACTGGACCCCTAACGCCAACAATATGATCCACAGTCGCGTTTTTCAGCGACTACAATTTCGAAAAAATTAAGAAGAAACCTCTGAACCTTTTCTGATTACATCATTGAAAAACGCTCTCTATTAGGACTTCAATTTTAAAAAATTTCCAGAGTAGAGCCCTAGTACAGCCTTTTCCCGTGCCATCATTGAAGGTTGAATACAATTACGTTTTTAGGACTTCCAATTCGAAATATTGGGACGGAGATGTAAATAGTTCGAAAAATCGATCGAGGACAATCCTTCGGGTCATATTTTCACTAAAGGCAACAAATATGGTATATAATCGCGTTTTAAGACATTAATTTCGAAAAATTTTCAGGGAGGGTATTCGAACCTTTTCTCCCCTTAACATTATCAAAGATCACCTATAAGTTCGATTTTAGAACAAGAATTTTGAAAATTTTCCGGGAGAGACCCCGAAACACCTCTATTTCTACGTGCTCATCTTCGAGTACTAACCGACTCCTTTTCAAAACCAGAAGTTTAATCACCTCATTCTCTCCATAAACAACTGTATATATACAATAGTCAATAAGAGATGGAAGCTTCGAAGTCAATTTTTTATGGGGAAAAACGTTTAAAAGCCCCCCCCCCCCAAAAAAAAAATATTTTCTGGTTGCGCCTCTGCTTCTGCCCCTTAGATTCAAGACACTTCTTATACTGTGTCCCAGCTCCCCCTACTTCTACAAAGTTCCTACGCCTCTGGAAAGCACAAGAACTCACTCAGTTCCCGTGTGCTCCCGGTGCAAAATAAGGCTTATTTCAACATAATTGTTACGTCCTTTAATATTTGTAACTTTATAAAGTATTCAATAAATCTAAGACACCGAATCTGTCAAAAGCAGATTCAAATCTTTTGTATTTCTTTTAATTTGTTTTCTCTTCTTTTAATTAAATTTAATCTCACATGTACTGAATGGTGCGCATGCCTAGAGATCTTCATGGTCATTTTACTTATTTATGTATCACTAGCTGCGTTGCTTGAACCCCGGCGTTGCACGGTCTACCTCGAAAATAAAAGTTGTGTCATGTGACGCATGCTGAACAATCAGGCTTAAACAAAAGAAAAGCAAGTGTAAAGTTTCCTCTCAACGCGTAGAAGGAGAAATTTTATGAATGAAAGTTTGAATTTAGACCTCTTCGGCTTTCTTTAAAATTCCAAAAATTCAATCAGTATCAACAGGCGTAAATATTCCGTTTCGCGGATTTTCTGGCAAAAGGGTGGCGAAAAAGTCCTATGTGAATTAATGAGCACCAAAATTTGGCCGACGTGAACTACGGACTCCCCCCCCCCCCCCATAGTTCACGACAAGCCCGTTATTTTGTTTTTTTCCAGTAGGGGGAGTGCATAAAAATGAAATGTTATCAAAAACTTCAAAACCACGCCCACTTATATGTAAAAAACGTTAGTTTTTTAAAGTAAGGAGGGGGGGCATTGAGCCTCTTCTCCTTAACCCCTTAAATGAAGGACCAGGGGTGGTCTTATGCCGTTGATATGATTTAAAATTTGAAGTATTGCATGGTATTAAGTATGTAGCTACTTTGTAATGTGGCACCCGTATTTAAGGAATTTTACGTAAAATTCTCAAAATTCAGAGCAGAAAAAAATAACTCACAGACTTGAAATTTTACGCAGTAGTTTGCGTTAGGAAGTTAAGAAATTACTGCACTAAGGGCTTAAAGTTCAGCGGAATTTTAAATATTTTGTAATTTTTCTCTTTATTTGATGTTTTTCTAAAAATCTCGAAAAATTCAAGTCTCTTGCCAGAGCAGAAGACATTAACTCAGTCACAAAATTTTACACAGTAATTAGTGTTAAGGAGTTACAAATTTTCCGCACTAAGGCTAAGTGCTCTGCAGAAATTCTATTTTTTCGGCCCACCCTATGAATTCAAACTGTTTTAAATATTGTGTTAATTAACTTAAGACATTTTGTAACTGCGGCGAAAATAAGGCATTTTTACTTAAAGTTGGCTTTTTTGCTGAAGAAGGAGTAAACTGGGAAGAACTCTTTACAAGAGGTGGAATGTTGGAAAAGAGCATTTTTTAAATAGTTAGGGATATAGTGTTAAGTGAAATGATGAAATACTTTGTTTTTAGCGTTACCTATCTGCTAATGTTCTACTATGTAGTAACACCTGTAGTTAATTCCAGTCAGGAAAAGGTAGCTCCTGAAGATGAAAGCCATATAATAATACAAGGGCAACTAAACGGCCATAAATGACTGACATTTTTAGAGCAAAACAGTAAGTATTTTGCGATGTTCAAACCAAAAGATAAGGTATTCAAACAATTTTTTCTCCTGGATCATTGTATTTTTAAGGTGAATTCAATGATTTAATTGAATTCTTAAAATTCATTTTGGTTGATTTTAAAAACTTCGTTCAAAACACGGTAACTGATTGATACTTTAAACAATAGCATGTCAGTCAGTTACCATGCAATTTGACTTTTTTTTTTTTTTTTTTAATCATCCAAAATGTATTTTAAATATTCAATTATACCATGAAATTCAGCTTGAAAAATACAATAATCCAGGGAAAAAAATCGTTTGCACAACGTATATTTTGCGCTGAATGTTGCAAAGGACACACTGTTTGGCTCTAAAAATATCAGTCAATTACCCGTGGAATTGCACCACAAGCAATTTTCAAAAAAATATTCTCATATTGTAATATTTTGTTGTAAGTCAAAAATTACGTATGACATTATAAAATGATAAAGATCTTGTTTTTAATAATTTTAAATAATGACTACAACTAATATTTGGTGGAGATTTATTTATTTAATAGCAAACTTATTTTTATTTCAAATGTTTTGTACAATAAGTTAAGTGCTTGCTGGTAAAAGTGACACAGGTCAATTGGTTTACTTGTTTGATAATTTATTAATTCACTTACGTAATCTTTTATTAATTCACTTATGTATTCATTTATTGATTCACTTATGTATTCATTTATTAATTCGCTCATTACTTTCCTTCATTTCATAATTCACTCGTTTCTTCATTTTATTAACTGATTTATTTTTCTCACATAAATTATGTACATTAATTACTGTGTTTATTGGTTTATTGTTTCATCATTTGCTCATTTATTCATCCATTCAATTATTCATTTAATCATTTGATGAAACATACTTTTAATGACCAAATAGAAAATACATTTCATGGAAAAAAATTTCATTTTTCACTTTACCCCCTGAAAAATAGTGGGAATATTCTGATCATTTCAAGGTACAAATTGAAATTTTATTATAAAATACATTGTTCCTTCTTTATGTACTCTAATTTCCAACACATTCCCCAACATATTTTTTTAATTCCCTTTCCGAGTTTTGCTTTGGTAATATGTATCTTGAAATATGGAGATATTATGCAGTCACAATTGGGAAAAAATTATCCAGATTTTTTTTTTTTTTTTCTGATTCGATGCCGTTATCATACCTTCTTGATCTTGGGCTCATTTAGAAGACAGGAAAATGGTTTTAATTTCCGACTATTAATTTTACTCTCACACGTCGGTCACACAATCTACCAAATCTTACAATTTATATTGAATATACAGTGGATTCTGCTTAATTACCGGTTTATAATCTGCTTGGATTACCGGTTAATCGGACCAGCCGCTTATTCGAACCAAATTGTAATCAACCAAAACAAAACCACTGTTCAAGTCTCATATTATTCGTAGTTGGGACATAAAATCCACCAAATCGAACCAAGGAACATGAGAAAAAATTGAAAAAAAAAAAAAAAAAACCCCTAGAAATTACCCGCTTGAAGCGAGTTTCAATTGAGTCAACGAACTTAAAAGTTAGTGCAACAAAAATTAATTATGGTTCCTGTAATTTTAAATAAAATGCAGCAATATTTGCAAAAAAAAAAAAAAAAAAAAAAATGCTGAATGGAAACTCCCGCAGCATGGCAGCTCTGTTCCAGTAAAGGGTCAAAAACATTTAATGAAATTTCAAATTTAAAAAACCCAGTTAGCTAGTAAAATCAAGTGTTGCATTTTTTCATTTTTTTCAAAAAAGTATTAGTAGTAAAATATGCAATTTATATTTCACGGGAAATTTTAATAATTAATTAGCACTTTTTAGAACGAATTTATTTTACTCTGACATTTTTAGTTACTTCTGGCTATTGATTTTAATCGATATTGACTGAAAGGAATGTAACTAAAACCGTATCGGTCTAAACATGTTGTTAAACGAGTTTTAAAAAAAAATTCTTTGCTCTATTTTAATTTTTTTTTTCGATGAAAAAATTTCGTAAACGGCGATATTTCTTTTTTGTGTGCTCACCAAATGCACGTGGGCCTCTGAATAACCATAATAGCATTTATATGTTTTATGTATAGCGTGTTCAGTCATGCTACACAGGTATATATCGGGTAATCAGGCCAGCCAGTTAGTAGGATCAAAATGAAACCGTCCCAATGTAGTCCAATTAACCGGAATCGACTGTAATTGAAAAATCTAGTTATCATGGGAAATAGCTTTCTCATATCTCAAGCATTTATGCTTCATTAAAAGCATGTCTTAAGGACATCTCGGAGAGAAATCCTCGCTCAATTACATCAAACGAAATTAATTTGAAAACATAAATGGATAATAAAACGCTTTAATTTGGAGTACATCAGTATTGGAATAGAAAATTGAGTAGGATATTTTTCAAACTCCTCTGAGCTTTCATCCGTAGAGTCAACAACAAGATTCACTGTTTCATCCACCCTACTTAACGGATTTTGGGCTTGGCCTTCCTAGCGTTTCAATTATAATCTAAGATACCCTATGAACTCCTAGCCCTGCTTCTGGTGTATCGGTTTATCTCGGAAAATAATAAATTAGAAGTGCCTCAATGATTTTACCCTTTGAGCATCACTCTTCGCCAAGTACCTCGGGCAGTTTTAACGGCGTGACCTTTCCTGACCTTGCAGATAATTCTTCCGTTGATCAATAACAATACAACATGCGGTTTCGCCTTTTTATTTACGATATCTCATGCAGAGTCTGACAACTTCTCAAAACAGAAATCGTAAAAATCTCCTCTAAGCGGCAGCTGCTGGAAATATAATACCCACGATCCGTTTGTAGATTCAGAAGATATTGTAGGATATGACCGTGTGTTTTAATTTATGGATTGTGTCCATCATCTAGTTTCTGTTTTGCTCGCATGGACGGACGGAAAATGGCAATTATGCATCATTGCTGTGTCTCCTGTGCGCGTCGCAGGTATACAATGAGGAGTAATTATTTTGTAATTTTAGAGGAGTTGTGGTGCATAATGAGGCGAAAACCACCGACTCGTAACGATTTCGTCCACTCTGGCTGAAGGGTGGTCCTTCCCATAGGGACTCAGAGCATGACGAGGAGGTATGGTGACAATGTATGTTCTGCTGATCTAGTAGGACTCAGAAGGGTAACAAAGGTTTACGTGGGGGGGGGGGATTTCAAAAATGATTTAATAAGCAAAAAATGACCTAAAGGTTGATTCTTCTTCAGGGGCTGTCTACAAATGATGTCACGCTTTTAGGGGGAGACGCGGAGCTGAAGTTGCGACAGTTTATGACAAGGGAGAGGGAGAGAGTAACAAAAAGTGTTACATTACGCTTTTGTTTTTGTTTTTTTAAATATATTTATTAAATACACCGTGACGTGATAAAGGTTAAGTTGAAGGTGATGTGTGACACTTTGTGAGAAGAAGGTGAACGAAGGGGGGGGGGGGGCAAAATGTTTGAAAAAAAAAGTGACATCATTTATGGGGAACCTTAGCCAGTTAAAAACCAATGTAGTTTGTATAGACCGAAAAGGTTTCCACTTAAAATTACATAGAGGAAATATTACAGTTTTGGTCAAAAAGTTTATTTTTGTGCTATTTTCAGACATAAAAGATCTATTCTTCAATGAGCCAATCATAAAACTGCTTTTATTTCTGATAATCCTTTTCCACGTGATAAGTTTTACTTTTTTCATTGTTCCAGATGGCGCATGTTAATTCGAATTATAGGTATTTATCATCGTAACTATGTAATTTAAAAGTATATTTTAACGAAATTTTGAAAAGAAATTTGAAAGCATGGGTATACTTTAAGCATTTGAAACATAAGAGAATCTACCAAAACAGCAATTTTCTTTTCGCAAGTCAAACTGGAAGAACACTCCAGATCCTTTTTGATGACTTGTTTTAAAAACATCGCACAATCTCATCGGTGTCATCAGGGCCGAATTTAGCTCCATGCCGCCCCTAGGCAGATTTGAAATCTGCCGCCTCCTGCCCCCTAAAAGAAGCAAAAGCTCAAAAACACGCAAAAAAGTATTTTTTGAAATTTAAACTGTCAAGCTTAGAAAGAAATGATGACGTTTCACATTCAGTGGCATCCCAATGGGAGTTTACAGCGATCTCCCAAAAAGTTCCTTATTCGGAAAATTTTGCTGACGATTCGGGAAATTCGGAGATAATATTGCAACACATTCTTTTTTTTTTTAATTTTTAAAATTGTTTTTTAATGATACCTAACGTTCCTTCTCATTAGATATTATGTACGAGTGTATGATATACGTATAAGCTCGTGTTTTATCATATGGTAAAAGTCGAATTTTCCTAATTTATAAAAAATTCATTTAAAAATTGTGTGGTTAAAGCAAAATTTGCGGCCCCTGAAAATTTTGCCGCCCTAGGCAACTGCCTACTCTGCCTATTGGGAAATTGGGCCCTGGGTGTCATGAACATATTGTTCAAACAACGTTTTTATCGTGTTATAATTCCAGATGGCACTTGTTTGTTCAAATTTGATATTTATATCATCATAAATCTGTTATTTAAAAGTATATTTGTACGAAATTCAGAAAGGAAACTTGAAAGTGTAAGCATATTTCAAGCAGTTGAAGCCCTGGAGAAACTATCGCAATTTCAATTTTCACTTTGCAAACCAGGAGGACTACTTTTGAAGATTCCGATGACCATTGTTTGAAAATCATCACGCAATCTCATTGGCGTCATGACTTGCTTGTTCAAACAACGTTTTTACTGTTTTATTGTTCCAGATGGCGCATATTTGTTCAAATTTGGTACTTATCATCAAAATTGTGTTATTTAAAAGTATATTTTAACGAAATTTTGAAAGGAAAGTTGAAAACATGGACATATTCCAAGCATTTGAAGCATGACCGAATCTATCGCAAGTTCAATTTTCACTTTCCAACTGAAGGACTACTTTTGAAGATTCCGATGACCATTGTTTGAAAAACATCACACAATCTCATCGGCGTCATGACCTGCTTGTTCAAACAACGTTTTTATTGTTTTATTATTCCAGATGGCGCATGTTAGTTCGAATTTGGTATTCATCGTCGCATCTCGGATATCCGCAGCGGCATCGAAAAGGGGTGGATCCTCAGATAATTTTACTACTTTCGACGCTATCTTTTAATAGGCTGGATGAAAGCGACTCTTGGATTTCTGTCATTTGATTTAGTAGCTGTCAGTTACGGAGATGACGTCCGGAAGTATTAATTATTGCGTCCCGGAGATATCAAATGCGAAATAAATGCTGTTTATGTTAGTAAGAGGACGAATCGTTAATCCAACTCCATTGTGTGTTTCAACTCGTTGGAAAGAATGTGTATTGTTTCCGATGGGTGTAATTTACTGCAATTTGTTGCTAATGCTAACCGGATTTGTTGTTATTTTTCTTCGGAACTTTCCAGATGATTTTGTTTTCTGGTAGTAATTTGAATTTTGTTGTCATCAACAACATAGTGAAAAGATAAGTTGTGAATGTTTTGATAGTTAGAATAAAATTCGATCAGCATTTTCAAAAACAAATATGTAAAATCTCGAAGATACAAAAACTGATACTCTCGTCTCAAATGTTTTCCAAATCCTTAAATTAGTTTCTTAAAAGACATTTGAAAAATAAGATAAACACTTAAAAGCATCGAACCTTGTTCCACTTAAATATATTTTGAGTTTTTTTTTCCACAATTCATTAATTTTTTTTTCAAACATTTTTGCATTCCGGTGAATAACACCAGCACAAATATTTTTCTATGAATATTTCAAAATAAATAAATAAATAAATAAATAAATAAATAAATAAATAATAATAATAATAATAATAATTTGAATTTTGACATCTTGAATTCAAATTATGTTTTTCGCAATCCCGAGTGTGTGTATGTAGGCGTGTGTGTTTGTGTGTGGGGGTATGTATGCTTGTGTGTAGGGGTATGTATATGTGTGTGTAGGCATGTGTGTTTGTGTCTGTGTGCAGGCATGAATTTGTGGGTAGTTGTGTGTATGTGTGTGTGTGTAGGTGTCTGTATGTATGCGTGTGTATGTGTTTGTGTGTGTGTGCGTGCGTGTGTGTGAGTAGCTGCGTATGTATGCGCGTGTGTGTAGGACATGGATGCAACCTGGAGACGGCTTTCGCTATAGGAGCAGCATCTTGAGGAGACGGTCGACGGTGATGGTGCGGAGGGTGGCGGTGGGAAAATAAAATGATAGGACGCCAAAAACAGTCAAATAAAAGCAATAAGCAATCGTGATTGCTCAAAAAAATGCTTAGAGATGTTTACAATCATTACGTAAGCATTAGTAAAAGTGTGAAGAAAACTGCTAAAAACTCGAGACACGAATCGAGAAAAAACGACAAAAATTTCGTCAGATAAAAATGCCTTTTTTTTTTTGGTAAAAATCAACGCTTCCAAAGAGTTACGAACGCTTAAAAAAAAAGAAAAAAAAACTTCTTTATTGCTTTTGCAACAATAAAAGCTATTATTATCAGCACATAATAGCACAAAATAAAAACAATAAAGATTTTTTTATTATTTTTAACATTATTATTTATTACGTATTTTTATTATTATTTTTATATACTAAAGATAGTTTAATTAATAAAAATATAATTAAACATAATACATAATGTGTAACGCAGATAAATTAAATGCAGAACGTTAAAAGGGCTACGCCCACGTTTCAGAATAACTACTATAAAATCGTTAAAAATCATCGCATTGAAAAAATTTCAATACAGGGGCCGCCGCTTATATGAACCACGTTTTTCTATCCGGTTTTGATTCCATAAAGCGGCTAATTCACTAAAGTTGGATTTTGCTCTGTTTTTGACGATTTGATTCATTAAAGCGGTTGATAAAATTAACAACGAATTCAACTAACCGGCGTCCACTGTACCACGCCATACTGATAGATTTTTTTCACATTTTAAAAGACTTTTTTTTTCTTTTGAAATTTTGTCGATATCATGGGTCCCGTGAGTCCTTAAACGAATACCATCGATTTCAACACACATCAGTGAAATCCAGGAACAACAAAATTCAAATTCCGCAAATTTTACTCGCTGTAACGGGAATTTCGTTGTAATGGAATTCAAGCACTGTAATGTCAAGAATGGCAAGTAAATCGGGACTGAAAATGTATTGCTCAGAAATGGACATTTGTTGCATTGGTATTCCGTGTAACGGGATTTCACTGTATAATGTTCGATTAAGCGGGGCATTTCAATATGCGAGGATACATTCTTTGCCTTACCAAACTGATTACATCACTAGTCCATAAACGGTGTAATAAATCAGTAGCTATTTAAACGAAGTAATGAATTTTAGAAATATATAGTTTTTGAACTAAGCTCAGTAAACAACGAAATACTAATATAGTATTTAAAATTTATATTAAGAAATACCTCCGAAAATTTATAAAAAAAAAAAAAAAAGTAGCTCAGAACTTGATTCTCGAAATTTTGTTTTGCCACAACTTTTCCTACGTTACCTTTAGAAAAAGTCCACAGCAGGGGATTGCTTACACAAAGTATTTTGGGAACGTTTTTGTATACCTTTTTCCAAATATAGAGAAAGAACTTTTGATCCAGAATATGCTTCCGAATGATATGTTTCCTTTTACACTAGCGTGCTTCCTTTAATCGTAGAGACTAAGGGATAAATGGAAACACCATACGTATCTATTTCACCATAATGAGGTAGGTAAGTAATCGCAGTATACACATCCAGTTTGGAGGCTCAAAATGTTCAACACCAACAGTCCTCAATCTGTCTGGCCTCATTTAAAAAGAAAAATCATAGAAAAACAAATCATTATGTGCTGAGTTTAGGTGAAATACACAGAAAAGTATAATTTACATTAAAACTTAATCATCGAAAAAAAATGAAAGAATGAGAAACTGTTTCCACTTAAGTCATATTGCAGCATATTTATGGAATAAAGGGAAGCACCTAAATTGCACATCAAAAATACTCAGAAAATGAAAATCAGAACAAAATATTTTTAGTAACCTTCCACATGACAAATAACACTAGTTGAAACCAGTTACTTTGCATTTTTAGACCTACTGGAGACGAAAATGTAAGATGAAGAAATGTAAGAAATGTAATGACGTCTGCACAATTGGTTGAAACACGCGGGACTCTCAGAAACTCTTCTGGATGTTAATTAGTCTTTACTCACTATCAGTTTAGTTTCAGAAATTACCACATTGGTGATAACAGAGTATGTTTCCCTTTACCCCATGTTTTCTTTTACCCCAACGACCCTACACTGTAAAAACGATCCAGAAACGTTCCTGAAAAATAATAGGCAGCTGATGTGCCCAATTTCAACCTGTAACCTTTCTGAAATATTGGAAAATCTCTCCTATTAAAGCCAGTCGTGAACTTCTTTGATTTACTAAGGAAGCATTGGAGCAACCATGGCCAAAGCTACACGAAAATTGCGAACACGAGCCAAGCATATCCAGTGACATATTTGCCCCCATTGGGAACTTTGTCAATCTGGACGGACCGTAATGAAGTTAAAGCCTATACACTTAATAAACACACTCAGTCAATCATTAAACTGGTAGCAAAAAATATCTTTCACAACAGTGAGAAGTCTGCATCCGTGCATCTTTTAGCAATTCAGGAAACTTTTCTGCGAAAATACTTGATTTTACGGGGAAATAGGTGAAAACCTCTGGAATCTCGAAAGGTTCCACGGAAATAACCAGTAACGTTTCGGAATTTTTTTACAGTGTACAACTGTAATGTGACGGGTATCTTTACCTTCAGAAATGGTGACATTAGACTCATTTTTTTAACCCTTACATCTGTCAAGCATGATGTAGGGGAACCCAGCAAGATGACAATATGGGGCAAGATGAAGAACTTCGTAGTTAAATTTTAGTCGATAGATCATAGCTCTATTCATGTATTGGTGAGAAAACAAGTACGTAAGTCCCTACTTCGTTATGTTGGTATTGAATGGTTATTAATCATTCATTGAAAACGCTCGAAAATAGTCAATAATCATTCCTCTTCAATCAATATAAAGGGTTCCTATTTCATCAGATCAACGGATGACTGCTAATTATTGATTTATAGGCGTTCAATGCTTTAACCTACGATGCGATTCATGGCACATGACGCAAATCTACTTAATGCTTCAGTTTTAAAAGAGCTTGCAGCCTTGATAACGAGACTTCCATTCCCATTCATATGCGTTTTATGACTTAAATCAAATGCTTACAGGTTTATTTCAAGGGTTGTGAAATTCCAATTAAAAAAATCATGAACTTTAATGAAGAAAACCTTGAAGGGTTGATGACCAGTTAGTTTACTAACCTTTAACTCGAATTGACGTAAATTACGAAACAGTAGCAGCATTATATGCTAAACATTGATCATAAAATACCAGCTAAAGTCACAGCAAGGACAGGCGGTACAAAGCCAATAGATCATTTCGACCGCTTAATAAGGGAAAGCTTGAGGACAAAGGGAAGTCATAAAGAAAGAGAAAACCACTGGGACTGAAGGTGGTTGACTAAGTCCAGATACCATCTGATTGGAAATAATAAGCTGCACTTGAAGGCGAGTCGCAGATATTTCACTCTTTTGATGGCGAAATGAAGTTGTTTGCCGAAGCCAGGAAATTCATCATTTCTTTGGGAGAGTCAGTGTATTTTGTTCGTCTAGATTATCGGATATGTAAATGTCCGATCCAGGTAGAAGTAATTGTATCTGGTGGAAAACAATTGCGGGCACATTTGTTATGTCGTTTCCGTTGTAAGCTGATGATATCAACAGTGTTGAAGCGGGTTCTCTGTTTGGAGTTCATAAGTGTAAGGTGTGTTATTTGCCAGAGTTGTTAATAGGTTTAGCAATTCTTTTTTCTTGTTGCTGTATCCGGAGAAGGACCTACCTTCACTTAATTGTTGAAACTTGTCAATAAATTGTGATTAATGTTCGAAGAAAATTCTGAGTACAATACAAGTACATACCCATATGCATTTACGGTATATCATCTATTACTCAGAACAATCGCTCACTATGAATTTCGAAAACAATTGAGGCAGTGAAAAGCAAAGGGATGTAAATGGACATTTTCAAATTTTGCGAGATGCATGTTGAAAGTTGCAGCCCTAGGCAGGTTTCCATTGAAAAGTTTTTCTGAATCATGCTGTCTAATACAGAGGTTCCCAAACTTCAGATCTCCGTGGACCCTCTCCAGAAAAATTATGAACGTCACGGACCCCCCCCCTCTTCCCCCTCTCCCGGCACGAGCAAAAAAAAAATGATTTGACGCAGTTAAAAAAATCTATTTTTTTCTATTATATTTTCACGCTCTCTTTTTCCTTTCAATTTTTTATTCATTATTCTATATATTTTTCAGAGCTCGTCTGGTTTTCATTTCTTACATTATTATTTCGAGTTATGGAAGGAAAATTTTATTTGAAACTCAATTAGGAACAAAAATGGTATCACCAAATTTCTACAAGTTTACTAATAAAAATGAACTTTTGAAGTTAGTGAACAAAACACTGCTAGCCAAGTTCAAGTGTGTTAATTTTTCATATGAGTTATATTTTTATGGGGTGTTGAGATTTTAATTAACTATGGTTCGGGCAAACCTACTCTGCGGTGGTTAGGATCTGCGTAGCCTTCACATTAAAATATCGTTAATCATCCTTTAACCTAAATTATATTTCACGTTTGAGCTGGATAGCATTGCGGACCCCCTGGCATGGGGGGGGGGGACCCCCATCCCCGGGGTCCGCGGACCACAGTTTGGGGAAGCTGTTACTTGTGCTATATCTTATTCTAAGACAGAGGAGAGGTTTACTTACCATGTGCACTGGTTATCTCCAAATTTTAAGTTTTGGCACTTACATCCCTTTGCTTCTCACTGCCCCAATTATTAGCGGAAATTTCATAGGATCATTCTGTCATAGGATCAATCAATGTCATCCACTAAAAACAAATTCCGAAACGTTACCACGTTCCGCAACGTTCCACGGATTATATCCGTGGAACGTTGCGTGATTTCATGGGTTTTCTCCTATTTCCCCGTAAAATCAAATATCTTTGCAAAAAGATTTCCTGGATTGCTTTAAGTTGCATGAAATTATGCTTACTTATTAAATTATGATTGAATTACTAATTATGATTGAATTACTAATTATGATTGCTTACTGGAGTAAAAAATATATTTAGCTTCCAGTTTGAAGATCAACTGAGTGCATTTATCAAGTTTATCGTCTTCAGTTCGGTTGCCGACCATCCGGGATGACTTAGCGCCCAATGAAAGAGAATAAGTCTCATGAAGAGCTGCAATCCTTGCAAAGCAAGAATTGCAGGTAAGAGGGATTGGACATCTTACTTGCAATTCCGCCCTAGCGCTTTGGCTATGTTTGAATTGATGCTTTTTGAGCTTATTTAGTAAATCTGGAAGATTCTAATCAATTGTATCATAACTACCGAATTTCCCTTGCAGACTCTGAAATAGTTTTGGGTTTCATAAACTCCATGATTATGCAGCATGTAAACGATCTCTCAAGTACTCGCTTGGTTTGGAGTGCTTTTGGCAAAATTGAATTTCCTAGCGCAGTTTCGCATTCAATGGAGCCCAGGTGCTTCCATCCAGTGGGGAAACTGGGCGTCAAAATGCTCGTATGAAAGAATGGATGCTATATTGGGGGATCGCCTGCGGTCTGAAAAAATTAGTGCGTCTAACGCGATCCCATTAGAAAGAAAAAAGAAAAAAAATTATATCCTTATTGCACTTTATTTTCGGAACTACGTAATTATGATTCAACACCCAGAAATTTTATCTATTTGACCAATTGCACGTATGTAAATCCTTTTATGCACGTATGTAAATCCTTTTATATACATTTTATACATTTCCCTACGCTAGAAGTTTAACTATAAAAACAGATACTTTTACTACCGAGTCCTCTCAACAGCTAATGTTTTTCCTTCCTAAAAGCACTCAATAAAAAATTGCTAAACACATAATTGCCACCAATTAAACCTTTTACTATAAAATCCAATTCAAACCCTCTCGCTACATGCTTAAGCATTGACTGAAAAGAAAAAAAAGGCTCAGTTTTGTTGGCAGAACGAATACTGCCGTTTAAAGACGTCTACTTTCTTTTTTGAGTATGCGTACGTGCTTCAACCACCAGGTGTTCGATTCGGACACCTCAGCTGCCCGCGCCAAAGACTCGGACGTGCCTGGATTGTTCGATGATTTCCCAACAGCCGATCAAAACTATATCCTTGAATGCCCGTTAGCTGTTAATCTGCTCAGCTTAAACCGTCCGGGCCTAATGTGATGAGAGAGAGCAGAAGGTTGGGGAAGGAAGTGAAGTGAAGAAGAAACCAAGATATTCTATCTTCACCTCGGGACAAACGGTTCCTGTCGTGTTTTTTTTTTTTTTTTTTTTGTGTGTGTGTGTGTGTCATGCTTTGGCTGGAGCAGATGACAATATTCGATTTATTTCGGATTCTAATTATAATCAGGAACGCTCCAAACTTAATTTTTTAGGAGAGCCGAAATTCGAAATTTGCCGAATGGAACTCCAAAATTTTGCCGAATGATGATAATTTTGACGAATAGAACTCCAAGTTTCGCCGAATAATGTTGATTTTGCCGAATGCAACTCCAAATTTCACCGAATGATGATAATTTTGCCTAATTTAACTCCAAATTTCGCCAAACGATGATAGTTTTGCTGAAATGAACTCCAATTTTTGCCCAATAATGACATTTTTTTCCGAATGGAAGTCCAAATTTCGCGAATGATAATAATTTTGACGATTAGAGCTCCAAATTTCACTGAATAATAATAATTTTGCCGAATCGAACTCCAAATTTCACCGAATTATGATTTTGCCTTAACTCCAAATTTCGCCAAATGGTGATAGTTTTGCCGAATGGAATTCCAAATTTCGCCGAATGATAATAATTTTGACGAATGGAACTCCAAATCTCGCCGAATGGTGATGATTTTGCAGACTCGAGAGACAAACTTTGCCGAATGAGGAATATTTTGGAAGTCAACGGATACGTCCTAGATTAGAACGGAAATAGATGGCGAAGATCAATAGAATATTTTGATTTATGATCAGGGGAAATGTTCAGTGCATTAGAGAACAAATGATGAGCTGTTTTGTTTGTATCTTTGACATAAACCAGTACCTGAAGTAGGCAATCACATTTGCACGTTCTGCTTCCTAATTGATGTTACTTCTTCTGGGGAAAAAGATGCTAAAGGACATTTTGGCGTTTGATATGAAAAAAATTGGGCTAGAATTAATCACCCTATAAGAATAAAATCTAATTTATTATGCTTATTAACAGATAGATGGCAAGAATCAATGGACAATTTAGATCAGCAAAATACTGTCATTGCTTATTGAACGGTGTGATAGTTAGTCATATGTTTCAAGTTTGATAGACATTAGTGCTTAAAGTTGGTTATCACATACCATGTTTAGACGTTCTGCATCGTAATTGATGTTTCTTCCTCAGGAAGAAAAAAACACTTGGGGCATTTTGGCGTGGAATATGAAAGAAGAGGGATAGAATTAATCACACTAGATGAATAAAACCTAATTTATTATGTTCATTACTAGATAGACCGCATGCACCAATGGAAAATTTATAATGGACAGAAATAGTCATTGCTTAGTTATAATGAATGGTTTGGAATTTTGTTTGTATGTTTCAAATTTAATGTACAATAATGCTTAAAGTTGACAATCTCATGAAATATTTGCACGTTCTGTGTCTTAATGGATGCCTTCCCTTAATAATGAAAAGCACTTACGGGCATTTTGGCGTGGCGTATATGAAACAAGTATGTTAGAATAAATCACACAAGAAGAATAAAATACCTTTTATTATACTTATTAAATTAACGGAAGGAAATAACTTTAGATATTTTCTTTACGATGATATATTGTTCTGCAGAAATTATGTCGTATCCTTTGCGTAATGGGGACTTGACTATTGAAATGTAAATTAAAAAGCAATGTCCAATGTAATGCATACACGCATTGAGACACAAAAAGATAAATAAAATGATAAAAAAATAAAAGTAAAATTCTCAACTCTAAAAAATAACTCCTTTTCAAAATCTTGCAGACACGTGCTTCGGATAGCAAGGAGCCTCCTGAAACATGAAGGGGAGAGGGGGGATTTATTCCCCCCTTTCCACTTTCACTTTTTTTTAATGGAAAAGAAATGTAATTCCCAAGAAGGGATAATTTATTTTCTGAACTGAGAAAAAATCAAGTTTTCCAAAAAAAAAAAAAAAATGCTTGGATGAAGTTTAGTTTGTAAAATTAAGTAGTCAAAACTTTCATTTCAAAGCAACATTGTGCAGATATTAGCAGCAGCTAAATTTCTAAGCATGAGCTGTAAAAAATAAGCTAGCGTAAGGACTCATAACTTTTGCACTTTTGCTTTCGAAAAGATCAAATGCTAATTTATGAAAAAATTAAAAGCCTAGTTTCTAAAAGAATTCCTTTATTTTTTGCTGATATTTGACTACACAGGTCACTGGCAAATAATATCAACATAGTATGAAATATTCCGAACCGGTTAAAATATTTATAGAGCTTTTTAGCTTATTTTAAATGCCTTCAACAACTGTAAACAGTTTTTTGGAATTTATGAAGAGATTACAAACCTAGTTTCTAAAAAAAAAACATTTATGCTGAAATTTGTCTACATATGTCAGTAGCAAATAATTCCAACGTAATATGAAATAGTGCTTTTTAGCTTGTTTTAAATGCCTTCAACAACTGTAAACATTTTTTGGCACACTTTATGAAGATGCTTAAGACCTAGTTTATAAAAGAAATTCTTTATTTGTAGTTGAAACTCGACTACACAGGTCAGTGGCAAATAATTCTAACATAATATGAAATATTCTTAGACCATTTAAAATATTTATGAAGCTTTTCAGCTTATTTTAAATGCCTTCAACAATTGTAACCTTTATTTGGCACAATTCATCAAATAACTAAGAATAAATCTTAATGTTTTTCCTTTTAACTCGTTGGCGCAATTTAATTACAAATACACAACTTAATGAAAAATGATCATTTCTTATTCAACTTCTGCACAACTTATCCCCCGATATTCTACATAAACATCTTCAGTCTTCTACATAAACATCTTCAATCTTAAGTGAACCCTGTTTCTTATTGCCCTTCATCCGCTCAGGTCAGTCACAAATAACACCGACACAACATAAAATACGTTTAAAGCTTTCCAAAATATTTATTACAATAGCTCAGTCCACCCTAAATACCTATAACCCTTCTCATGTGATTACAGCCCCAATTAATTCACAAAACCATAATTAACATTAAATTGGTACTAATTATCAGTTACTTGTAAGCACAATAATGCCATACGCCAGAAAAAAAGAATCAGCAAGTCCATAAAAGTGTCAGTGCTACCCCAAGCCTTTCACATTGAAAAATATTTGGGCTTAATAGCACTATTAAATACATCCGACATCATAAAAAGGAGCATATTTATTACTTTAATATGGCAACAGTAACTTGTTTTTTACGTCATTCAACGGTCGGTAGTCGTTTCCTCTGGACCCGCCAGCAAAATATGAATAAGATGGTTATTATAAGCTTATAATTGCAGTCTTGGTGCTAAAGAATACAGTGGGTGAAACTTTAATGTATTTCGCCTCATAAAATATTCTTTTACTACTGGGAATTAAGTCAAGTTTTTATTTTTTTCCCTGAGATTAATTGTTTTATTTCTTATTGAATGTAATGGATAGTAAAGGTTTTCGTTATGATACTCTGGTTTAGTATCTTATACGACTTGTTGGAATTTTCTGAGAAAACATTTTCGAAATAACTCTTTGGTAGTTAGCTATCTCTCAGAAATTTTGCGATTTCTGAGAGATAGGCGCAGCACTAGCGGGTTGCATTCGCTTTGGTGACGTCCCGAACTAAAATTTTTAGGAAGGGGAAAATTCTCAATTTGCCGAATAAAATTCCTAGTTTTTACCGAATGATAAAATATAAGCAAGAAGGTACAAAACATCATTAAAAAATTGTTAGGGAGTTTTTTAAATGAAAACGATTCTCAGCACGTGTGGAGGTGTACCTCGATGGGAGGTCAGTGCGATTTTCAAAAAAAAATTCCTTATTCGGCAAATGTTGTCTGATGATTCGACAAAATTAATTAAAAATCAAAATTTTTTCTTCCAATTTTACCATTCGGTAAAATTTGAAGTTCTGTTTGGCAAAATTATCATCATTCGGTGAAATTTAGAGTTCCATTCGGCAAATTTAGAATTTCCGCCCTCTCAAAAATCTAAGTTCTGCCTGATTCTCAGTGATGCAATATTGTTTCAAACTTGCCGAATAGTCAGCAAAATTTGCCAAATAAGGAATTTTTCGGAAGGTTACAGTGACTTCGTGACTTCCCATCGAGGTGCCCCTGGTTACATTAAGTGCGATATGTGGCATTGTAAGATGAAGTGAGCGATTTAAGACAAAAGCTATGATATTAAGTGCACAACAGTATATGAAGAAAAAATCCTGCAATTTGTTGCTTTGTGCAATTGGGTCGGCTTTGATTAACTCGGCTTGATGGGACGCAACTGCAATTATCGAGCAGAAAATTAAATTTGTCTAAAACTAAACATGCTTTAAAATAATAATAACAATAATAATAATAAACAAAAAGAAAATTAATTTTAAATACCGTTACCCCGCATTATCCGGCATGCCGCCACAGATTTTCAATAGCATTTGCCTGGTCCTTTCCGGCATAGCGGAAAAATCGAGGTTAGAAAAAAAAAATACTATCAAAAATATATGTTCAGCTTAAAAACGAATATAAGTTCTATACATATCTTATTAGTATTAATAAACAGTTTAATTTTGTAAAAATACTCACTAACAATGTCATTTTTTATTTTAACAAGAAAAACATGGTTTAATAACGAATAATTTTACAAAAATTAAATTAAAACTTATATAAGCAAACATTTAAGCAGTAAGTTACCTTCCCTACACCAGTGCTAAAGGATTTACCATAGCTATTCAATAAATAAAAATAAACTTACCTCTCTAAAAGGAACCTGAAATAATTTATTTAAAAAAAAAATATGAGCAAATCGCAGCAAGGATGTTTGTTGCTGAATTGATTACTTTATTGGCATATAATTAAATCCATTAATAATGATCTACCATAAATAACATGCACATATTATACGCAATACACTTTTTTTTATTGAAAGAAGGTTGGTTACTTTCGGGATGTATTTGCTTTCTGATTAGAACTGAATGGGGAAATTCACTTTTATTTTGTTGCAAAATAAACCTCAAATTATCCGGTATGCCGGAAAATTCCAATTTCCCGGCAAGCTGGTCAACCTCACTTTCTTCCGGAATGCCGGATAATGTGCTGTAATACGGTAAAATAAATTTATATGTAAAACAAAGCGCTGATTTAACTCAATTTGTTTTTCCCAAATTTCTTTACGATAGAAATGCACCGAAGAAGAAAAATCTTAATTGAAACGAATTACCTAAAAACTAAAGTTAAAAGAGATTTTGTGAGATTCAGGGCGGGGGGAGGGGAGAGACTGAGATGATTGGCATCTAATGCCCTAAGAAATAAATGATCTCCTTATCGTGTATTAAAAGAAGATAATGATGTATTATTATGAGGATCTGATCTAGTGGTACAAAGAACTCGAGTAATTATAGTCTTCCATGTGGTTGAAAATGGCTCTAAATTAGCCATCTTAACTACTTAATGCGACGGTTAAGTGTTTAAAATTTTTTTCAACGTCATAAAATTCGAGTGTCTATTGCGAATACAGTTTGTTTCATTTTTGTAGACATTTCTCTGAGTATTTTTTAGTTTAATTTTGAATAAAATTGCATAAAAATGACGCTAAGAAAAACCATTTGGAGGAGAAATTTGTAGACTTTTTGCATTAAGTTTTATAAAAACCATCCTTAAAGAGTTAAGGGTTAAATATGCCATAACTATATGTAACCAGATTACCAGACCATATAACCAAGTAACCAGATTAACCATACAGGTAAATTCTTTGTTTATTGTGTGTTGTCTATTCAAATAGTGCAGAGTGCTTGCTAAAATGCAGTTTCAATGATAATATTGAGTTTTAAATAAAATATTTTTGTAATAAGTTAATTTCGCTTAACTGCTACATATTATGAGATGTTTATAGCATTGAATTTCAAAATTAATATTATCTGTTGCCAGAATTTGTCAATATTAGTTAATTAATAAATGCATTAAAATTTACAACAACTATCTTGAATCCAAAATTCAAGGTAGTTATGGGCTTTAGTAGTATATGTTTTCATAAATCATAATGAAATTTTGTTTAGGTCATTGCTAGTATATACTTATACATATGTGTAACATTGCTGCTACGTTGAGTCTCTATCCGCTTAATAGTGTCGGCCGCTTCGTTAGTTGCTTTGCTGGTTAGTTAGATCTGCCTCGTAGAGGATTCCCCAATTAAAAGGAATTGACTGCATATTTAATTTAATAGTTAATTTATTTGGTTACTCAATACATTTATTGGTTATAGGAATCAGCTGTTTAATTTTCAAAACGATTCATCGCTTCATTTCTGCTTAAAGGAATTGTTAGTAATCCGAGATACCTGCTTAATATAAGTACCGTACTCTTGTGTTAAGTTATTGGTCCATGGAATCAGCTACTTAATTTGCAGAACGATTCGTCGATCCATCTGCTTAAAGGACTTGTTAGTAATCCGAGATACCTGCTTAATATAAGTACCGTACTCTTGTGTGAACTTGCTGGTTCATGGAGTTAGCTAGGTACTTTGCAGAACGATTCATCGATTCATCTGTTTAAAGAACTAATCCAAAATACCTGCTTATATAAGTACCGTACTCTTGTGTGAACGAAATTATTGGTTCACGGAATCAGCTACGTAATTTGCAGAACGATTCATCGATTCATCTGCTTAAAGAATTTGCGAGTGAACGAATTATCTGCTTGTTGACGTATCGTACCCTTTTGTAAACTTACTTGCCAAAGAATCAGCTGCTTAATTTACAGAACGATTCATCGATTTAGCTGTTTGAAAGACTTGTGAGTGAACTAAGCTACCCGTTTAATGTTTGTTCCCAAACCATGCATTTTGTCAACCGATTAGTTAATGAACTCAGGGGTGACCCCCTAAGAGCAAGGAGTTATCCCCTTAAATATTGCGGAGACTCCCCCCTCCAAAAGCAAGAGCCCCCTAAAAATGAGTAAAACACCCCCCAAAACAAACCCCAATAAAAACTTAAATGGCGCAGTTTGCGCCATGCCCCCCTCCCCTAGGTGGGCAACCCTGATGAACTCAACTGCTTCGTAAAATTACTATTTAAAAGAATCATTTGTATTTCAATATGATTCAATCGGCATTACTTTAATATAATTCGCAACCATTGTTCAAAACAGTAAGCTGATCAATTCTTTAAAAAAAAAAAAAAAAAAAAAAAAAAAAACAACTTTGCAATCAAAATCTCAGTTATCGATATTGTACAACAATGTAGAAATCCCTATTAATCAGTGCATAAACGAGACTTAAAACCAATATTTAAAATAAAAAAATAATAAATCAAAGTTAAGCTAGTATTGTAATCGGCATTAAAAAGAATATTATTTAACATCTTTTGAACATCGGAATTTCAAACTACATTTCTTTAAGCCACAATATTTCTCTGCTTTAAAAAACAGCTTGGATTAGTTTGAGACAATTTAAATCATAGGCTGATTTGATGCATTAAATAAGTTTAAAGCAATTCAAATTGATTTTCAAATAGCTACTCCAACTCCTTGCACTAAGTTATACTGTAGGATGACTTAAGTCAATTAGTCAAGGTTTTCAGTTAATTTCCATGTTTAGCATTTAAGATATAAAGCTTAGAAAATTTCAATTATTTGTGAATTAAATATTTTAGGACGAAGCAATGTTAGCATTTAAGATATAAAGCTTAGAAAATTTCAATTATTTGTGAATCAAATATTTTAGGACGAAGCAATGTTTAAAACTACTTACGTGTGAAAGAACGTGAAATCCAATGTGTTTGAAGCAAACAATATAATTACTAAGACCTACAACTTTCATTTCCATTCGTAATGATCTAAAGTGCTTTTCACAAAGTAAATATCATTAGGTGCTATTGAAAGAAATTGAAAACCCAAAAACGAAGACTATCAGGGCGGAATATAATGTCCAAACAACGTAATTATGAAAAACAAATGCTGCGTATTACTAAGCTCTGGGATGTTAATTTAGGAAGTAAACTTCAAAACTTCTAACGATATGCCTAGGTACAATGTGCTCAACCTCAACAGGCAATGTTGTCTTTTACTTAAGAGCGAAAAACACAAGAATAAGTATAGAATGGTGAGCCAACATAATTATTGCAAATAACTTCGAGAATGTTATTCAGTGCATGCACTAAACACTTGACTGCTGATTCAGCAAGGTAACGTCGAATCATGAAACGATGTTCCCACGAAGTATGTGCTCAACCTCAACAAGCAAATTAGTTTCTTCTAAGGTACGAAAATTATCAAGATGGACACATGGTGTTACGCAACATAACTATGAACAAAATAGCTTAAATATCTTATTCATTGCATGCACGATGTAGATTTAGCAAGCGACATTCAAAACATCTTACAATATGTCATGGGAGCATCTGCTCAACCTCAACCAATAATGTAGTCTCATGCTTAAAGGCAAAATTATCTGGACGAAACTTAATTATTAAAAATAAACGCAAGGATCTTATTCACTGCCTACGTTGAGTACTTGAAAGTTGATTTAACTAGGAAACTTCGAAATATCTAGTGATACGCCTACGAAGTCTGTGTTCCAATAAATAATAGCCTTAAGGATCTCATTCATAGCATATGATGTTAAACATCATAACTGGTAAAAGAACAATCTTAAGGATCTTCTTCTCTGCCTAGACTAAACAGTCTGGTGTGGATTAACAAGGAAATTCAAGAAATCCGAAGATATACCTGCGAAGCATGCATTCATTGATTAATCTTAGTCTGAAATATAGTCTCGTACTAAACAATGAAAAGTATCAAGACGGGTATACAACGTTCAGGAACATTACGGAAAATAACCTTAAGCATCTTATTCACTGCAGACGCTGAACACCACGTTGATATAGCAAGTGAACATCAACATATCTAACGTATCATCCCAGTGAAGCACGTGCTCAACATTAACATCCGATGCAGTCTCGTATTCAAGAGCAAAAAATGCCTTAACAACATTAGTATCAATTCACTGCCTAAATACTAAACACTAAGATGGAGATTTTAGCAAGCAAACTTCAAAACATAAAACTATATGCCTATGAAGATTATACTCAACCTCAATCGGCTATCTTATCTCGTACTCAAGCAAAAAAAGTATCAGAACAGGCATATGATGTTAAGCAACATAGCTATCAAAATTATCCTTGAATCTTATTCACTGCATACGTTAAAACACTGTAATACAGTGTTGACAAGCGAGTTTCAAAACGTCCAACGATACGTCTACGAAGATTATGTTCAACCTCAATCGGAAATGTTATTTTGTACTCACGTACAAAAAGTATCAGGACAGGCATATGATGTTAAGCAACACAACAATCAAAAACATCCGTTAGGATCTTTTTTACTGTATACGTTAAAACTTTAATGTAGAGTTAGCCAACGAACTTCAAAATATCTAACGCAATGACTACGAAGCCTGTGCTCAACCTCAGCATCCAGTGCAGTCTCTTACTCAAAGAACGAAAAGCCCCGTTACAAGACGCGAATATTGATCAGAGATTTGAGTTAGTGGTTCAGCATGCCGATGCCGATATAGACAGTTGGTAGACAGGTCAATTACCGGCTTAAGAAATAACAGTTCGGGACATCCTAATGGCAGATGAAATAAAGACAACAAAACAAAGACATTCGAAACCACACATACGTCCGTTTGTGTCATATCGCGTATATAAAACTCAATTACCGGCTTTAAAGTCAAGTTCCAATGATTTTTATAGACTTTTTTTTCCTTTCGTTTGATACTATCAGGGGTCAATCTTTTCAAACAAAATGGCCGCCAACCTCTCGTGCAGGGAATTCACGTAGGCATCGTAGTTGTGTTTTGAATGCCTCAGTTACTTCCTTTCCGTTCGTTTTTCGCTTTTTTTTTTTTTTTTGTATTGCTTTTCTAAATATTCTTCCTTATTCTCTTGATAAGCTGACCATTTTGTGAAGTTGGAAGTAATACTTGGAATATGTGCTAACTGGAATATCCTATTCGCATTCGAAATCGCTACTGGTTTTATGAGGTCACGTGTGCGGAGTAGAGACCTAGAGAAATGGCTTTTGATTTTCTTTTTTCTTTTTCGGGTTGGAGTGTGACTGGAAGGTTTGGAATCGGCGTTAGTATTACGATCGGCACGTATTTTTAAAAGAATATACCGCGAGATGAGACCAATAGAAATGTTTCAGGAAAAATGCTAGAAATTTAGCGAAACACGTTAGAAGTGAGTTTTTGAAAAGTTTTTGTTTTTCCGGGCATAAATTATAACATTACATTTAACACTTTTTTCATTGTTCAGCGTTTTGAAAATGTGTGTTGGTATCCCCGGTAGAAGCGTTTTAAAATATCTTAACTTTCTTACATTTTTACAAGAAGCACAATGTCATAAAAATATATGTCACATAAAACTACATTTAATTACAGAAAAAGAAAAATGAAAACGAAATATTAGTGTAACTAAAGAATGAATCGTCAAAAACTATAAGGTTAAGGCTATTTATTTACTTTTTAAAATTTAATTCATCACAGTTTGAATAACGCTGGGATTACTTTTATGAAATGTTTTTTGATTACTCGATGTGAAAAGACCTAAACTTCGAATTACCGGTTGTGATTGGGACACAAGGTGTATAAATAAACAACAACGATTAAAAAATCATCTGTCAGTTGCAGCTCAATATGCCACATCTAAAAATGAATTAATGACTTTGAAGTGCATACAAAAGGCATTTAGCAATTAGTAAGAATCCTTTCCACAATTCCAAGATGCAGCCTTCATGAACTAGTTCATTATTAAATTAGTGGATGAACGTAAGAATATTAATTTTAACAAACTGAAAAAAATATATCATTTATCCATTTGAGGTGTTTGAAAAAAAAAAAGGTCACTGCTTCATAAAAAGTGACTTATGAAATTGCTACAGTGCGACGCAAAAGTTTAGACAATGAGCAAATTCACACATATTTCGAAATCTATTTATTCAGTTTTTCTAAGACTACTTTAGTCTAAGGTGCTATGCATACTACATAATATTTATAGCAATGAAAAGTTGACTTGTGCATTTTATAAGCTTTTACATTGTAACAAAATATTAACATTGTCTCAAAAATTTAGACACAAACGGAAATAAAAATTAAATAAAACAGATTTAAAACCTGCTTGTGCATCGATTCTTCTTTATTAGTTCATAAATACGAGTTTCCATCGAAGAAACTAAATCTTGCATGGTTTAGGGCTCAATTTCGTACCATACTTCCTCAATAGATCTCTTACGTTCCAAAACAGGAGTGTATTGTCTACCATTGCTGTAAACTTTGCGACACATGATGCCCCAAAGATTCTCTATAGGGTTGAGGTCTGGGCAGACCTTAAGTACAAGAATTCTGTGATGTCATCTCTTTTAAATTTGCATATACTAAAAAAAAAAAAATTCACAGAAACACGTAATAGTGTATAAACTTTTTCATCAAGCAAATTTCTATTTTTATCCAAAACAGTATTGTTAAAGCATATCAAACAATTGTATTTTGGTTATAGTATTTCAAAAGAGTTTTTGAATATGTTTGCAGACTTTTGTATTTCTACTATCGCAATTCTAAATTCTACAGCTGAAGAACGTCATTGTCTAAACTTTTGCATTGCAGTGTACTACCAGAGCGGCCACGAAAGAGTTTCCACCGTTTGGCCACCAGATTGTAGCACCTTAGTACACAACATGTAACACGAGAATCACCGAACAGCGAACATTTCAATTCTGCGGGGCTATAATTCACTTTAAAAAAGCACATAAAAAAGCTTATCACAATTTATAACTTCATTAGACGAGGCTAATAAATCGTAGAAGTATGATATTGGATGCGTGGGTTGCTCCCTGACACTCTGTCTTACACTCATTCTTCATCTCTAGGGTTTATCTAAAATGTTTTTGTTTGGTTATGTTGCAGATGCTTGAGGATTGGGAGGTACAGTTGAGTTTGCACTTATTTCATGGTATTTTGTATATTAAAGCTCAGCCAAGTACAAAATTAGTCAAGTTCCGGCCATTTCCTTTTCAGTTGTTTGATGACGCACAAGCTGATTGATTGTGGTTTAAACTAGTTGCTTAAAAAGTTGATGCTATTTTAAAGAATTTTAAAATAATTTAGTGAGCAGGAGTTTAACATAAACCTTTCCAACCCATCTCAAATTCGAAATTGAAAAGGGGAAAAAAATCCTTTGTTAGTGTGATGACAATTCTGCTTGATCTGATCTATCATTTGAAAAAAAAAAAAAAAAAAAAAAAACTATTTACTTAATGTACATCGCAAGCATCAAAAAAAAAAAAAGAAATAATAATAATAATAATAATAAATAAAATAAATAAATAAATAAATAAATACCGCATGGTGTGATGATATTTATATTTTACAGTATCTTTTGATGTTTAATCCTAGTTGCACTAACGCAGTGATGCTCAATCTACGGCCCTAGTGCCATATGAGGGCCGCAAAGATGATCCGTGCTGCTCGTTGTCAAGTTCAGTGTTACGAATCACGCTCTTGAAACTTTCAAAACAACTGACTATCTCCATTGGGCTCTGATTTGAACACTGCGAAATTGAGGCCAAGTAGCGAGAAATTAGTTTATAAATAATATGTGAAAACTTCAAATGAAATAAATAAGCATGTAGTAATGGCAAAAACAATTTTTAGTTTGTCCGTCCTTTTTCGTTTGTTCCCATGTTATCTAGAACAGAACTGAATACAACAGGAAATATCCAACGTTGTTTAGCATAAATAAACAGATTACAGAATACACGTGTTTCGGGGTTTCAAGGAACCCCTTTTTCAATTCAGCGATGTGAGCTTCTAGATGTAAAGACGTAGTAAAATATATTCAATTGATCATTGAATATATTCAATTTTTTTTATATGCGAACTGTCCCGCGAGATTTATCTTAATATGAAACCCTTGGGTAAAAAGAGGTTGAGCACCACTGCACTGATCCATTAAAATTCAAACATTAACCCCAATAGAGACTGGCACACAAAAATCCCCAGCGCTATTTGCGAAAAACCCCTTCCAGCCTTAACCCACATCAGCCCTTAGACGAACTTCGGTTATCGATAATAAATCATTAATAATTAGTACCCGAAACCGATCATTTGGTGATCCTCCGAATCCGAATATCCATCCACATCGTTTTTGTTGCACCACTTGTTGGACGACTTGATTTTCTTTTGCCGCCGAGATCCCTGTCTTTACCCTCTTAGAAAGCACAGGTGTTCTGTGGTTGGATAGCTATGTTGGTCTGCCTCGGCCGTAGCTCATAAATTTCAAATCTTTGACGTGGTTCTCGAGAAAGTTAAATTATGACGGGCGTTTATCATTATGTAAGACAAGAATACAGCCAATATTCAAATTGTTCTGGGTTTTTGATGCGGCTGACTTGGATGCAAAGGGGTGTGAGTGATAAAATTGGAAAATTTGGAGATAACTATTGCAAATGATGCGAGAAGCAAACATTTGTTTAGTAGCGACAGTTGTTAGGTCTCACACTAACAAATGCTGCTATGCAGTTATTAAGAAAAACCTCTCATTAACCCCTTTGACTTATTGCATCGTCTTTAAGGCGTCAAAGCGCCTGTTACAACGCTTAAAATAAACGTCACACAATAACGTTTTTAAGACGTCAAAGGGTCTGTAATAGCACTTTAAATAAAAGCCACAAAGCGTGAAGCACACGTCACAAAATAACGTCTTCAAGACGTTTACCTACAACAACACTTAAAGTAAATGACGTTTTGCAAATGCCAAGCAGTCTCTAATAGTAAATGAAGTGCATGACGTCTAAGAGACATCAGTCTACAACGGCACTTGAAATCAATGATGTCTCGTAGACGTCAATCTGTAATGGCATATGAAATGAATGAGGTTGTTCCGAAGATGTTAAGGAGTATGTAGTGGTATATGAAATAAATGAGATCTCAGGGATGTCACGAATTTAGTAACGGTACATGAAGTAAACGACATCGGCAAAAGTTAGGTCTTGCACAACCCAGCGTGATATAGAAAAAGTAAATGAAATAAACTTAAAGACATACAATGGCGTCTCGAAAATACTAAAGAAATCTAATGGCACTTGAAATGAATAGCGATTCAGAGACGTCTGTCTACAATGGCACTTGAAATTGGTCATAAAGCCACAGCAGAAGACCTTGAAGCGGAAACATCATTTGTATCATTTGTAATAGGTAAAATCAGCCAGAAAGCCCTGAGTAGTAAGAAGCAATTTCTCTCTGATCCTATCTATTTCAAAACAATAACAAACAACCTATTACAAATGAGCGAATGATGTTTCCACTTCAAGATTATCCGCCATCTCTCCGTGGTAAAGCTTTAGCACCCCCTTACATGTTTATAAACAACCACACAAGGATTGGTAATAAGACTTAAATCAAAGAGTTCTGGTGGTGTTGCCCCACCCTCTTGCTGCTCCTCTGCCACTATATGCAAATAGCTATATTTTCTCTATGTAATGATTTCACAGAAAATCCCAAATCATTTTGAAGGTTTGCTCGGCTTGTATGATGACATAAACATGTATTCAATTACATTATACAAAAACACACAACCCTTAAGAATATTCAAACAGCTAAAATATTACGTGCACATTTTACTTCAATAATCACGCACCTAATTTTCAACTTACTCCTTACCTTGGGTTTGGCATTTGGGCAATGTTTATGTTTCTTATCACCAGAAAAAAGCTCAGAAATAAACTGTAAATACGAAGTCATAAAACACTTTCAGTGTTTCGATGTATTGTATCGGTTTTATAACTGGTAAAGTTTGCAATGATATATAGCAGATATTATCACGGTTACAGGGAAAATTAATTAACAGTGGGTGTATTTCATTACGCAAGGCACGCATCCGTCTATCGGAAGGATTACATATTCCAAACATGAAAACAGTTAAATGAGATTTCTTTTTATTATCTAATAAAAACGTCATAATTAATAATATTTATTGATTTTACGTCTAAGTTTTAGCTATTTAAAAGAATTTTGTGACTGGTATAGCTAGAACTAGTATAGCATGTTCTATCTTACACTCAAATCAATGTTTTATTTATAGAATCTTATAAGGCTGCTTGCACGTTTGGCTGCAGAGGATGAGTATGCATCTAATATGCAAATGATTCCGCTCGTCATAACCTTAGAGCAGATATTAGTAAATAGAGGGAGCAAGTCTAATCACTGGCTCAGCAAAAGCTGATCCAGAGTCCCCCAAGTCACGTGACTGAACAACGACGAATGGATGGCACATTTTGCGGGAAACAAGCGGAGGAAACTTGATTTCTTCCAATCCTTTGCTTTAAAATCTATCACGCGAATTGGGGTCTTGGCTTCGCAAATGAAAGTCTTCAGGCTCAGCAAAAGCCGATCCACAGACCCCCAAGTCACGTGACTCAACAACGACGAATAGCTTTGTTGAGTCGTTTTGCGTGAAACTAGCGAAAGAAACCTGATTTCTTCCAATGCTTTGCTGTAAAATCTATCACGTGACTTGGGATCTTGGCTTCGCGAATGAAAGTCTTCTGGTTCAGCAAAAGCTGATCCACAGACCCCCAAGTCACGTGACTCAGCAACGACAAATGGTTGGTGCATTTTGCGTGAAACTAGCGAAAGAAACCAGATTTCTTCCAATGCTTTGCTTTAAAATCTGTCACGTGACTTGGGGTCTTGGCTTCGCGAATGAAAGTCTTAACTCCCCCCACTTTACCTCTTCTCAATGGCTACAACAGATTTGATTTTTCGGTGGGGAGGGGGCGTGTTTACATGCATAAGTGCTGTTGTTGCTACATATGGCTAACTGGTATTCAACCCATAGGGATCTGGTAGCTAAATACTTAACAAAAGAAAGAAAGAAGAGAAAAACAATAAAAGAACAAGATGAACATGATTCACGAATGAAAAAACAAGGTAAGAGGGGGGGGGGTAGAATATAATTAATAAGAGTTCATAAGAGTTCCGACAGCCTAGTATAATTTTCGTACTTCGCAAAATCTCTGAGCCTTTGGATCTGGGCACTTAAGGCTCTTCTAAACCTCTCCGTAAAATCTGACACGGCGAAATCACGAAATCTGTGGCAACACAGAGGGTGTTTCTGGGAGGGTCTAACTCGATTTTTTTTGCACTGCTAATTGGTCAGATTTCATGATGGACAGCGTCAATCACTGAGTACGTGAATGGACAGCCATAAATCTAAGCTGTGCCCGAAGGTACTGTCTTTGCGATCGGACGAGGGCAGAGAGAGCTGCGAAAGATTCGAAGGATCCTGTTCCAAAACATGTTTCCCACCCGGCCTGTTTCCCCTCCGTAAATCAGTAAACATGTGTTTTCGTTTCAAAGTGTTTCTAGAGCTGACTGCTTACGATTTCCGAGAATTTAGTATTCAGCGAAAGGAATAGCAGGGAAAGCTGTCTGAGTTTTCCACTCAAGTTCTCCCGCCAAAGGGTGACAGAAGAAAAGAAGAAAGAAGACCATGTGTCAGGAAATTAACTTATTCTGCAAACTGTAAAATTTGCAGAATGCGTAGAAAATAGAATTGAGAAATGAAGGCAGAAAAAAAAGAGAGAAAAGAAAAGTTATAACATAAATTCAAGTGCTTTATTAATCATCTAAATTTCAATATTGAACATGGTGCGCACAAATGATGAACAAAATTTTTAAAAATCGAATTTCCGAAACTACTGCACATATCACAATAAGTGATACTTGAGAATAAATAGGAACATTCTAAGGTTTTTTTTCCCTTTTCAGTTACAAACAGGGGCGGAGGGCGGGAACAGAAATTAACGTTGCGAGGGGGGAGGGGGATGTATAATAGTCATTGAGATAAAAGGCGCAATTTCAAGAACTATCACTAACAAAAACAAAAACATATTCCACTATAAATATGGATGTTATTCTCAGACATTAGTCATTCGCCCTGAATAAAATTTTATCAGTTCCACAATGCTACAAGTTAGAAATAAATTCCCGTTCCTTGAATCTATTTTTTCATATCAACTGATGTATTTGACTGTACTCGGGTTTTCAACGCAACATTTCAATCCGAAGAAAGGAGCAAGTAATAAAAACTACCTAATAACATAACATAAAATCAAGTTACATGATATAAAGTGGAAACAATAGATCGCAGTCCGACGGAAAAGGTATTTCTACTTCTTTCATTCGATTTAAAACTGCTCAGGGTTTGAATTTTTTAATGCAGTAATGAAAATAATTCAGATCAATATCATTAAGTACAATAATGACACCTTGAGAACAAAAATTAACATTACACAAAAACGGTGAACTGTGCACTGGAAAATTGTTAAAAGCCATTTTATAACTGCCGAGCACAGACCAGGCATTAAAAAAAAAAAAGGTTCAAAAGGTTCGCGTACATTCAAGGAGGATATGATAAAAATTCTAATTTTATCAACCCAGTATGTCGAAGGGAAACATGTTAGGAAATATTTTTTTATCATTTCATTGAACAAAAGAACCTTTCAGTAATTCATGCATTAGAGACGTACCGAGTAGCACTTTGGTCGAGTATCGAGTTCCAAGTTCCAATTATGTTTTAAGAAGAACCACCGACACACACGTGACGAATTTTGAACTCAGTGGTCAGTGGAAGAGTAGTATATACCTCCATGTCCACACACACACACAAATAATAGTTTTAAAAACAAAATTCCAGCCGAAATTTAATTGCGCATTATTGAAAAGATTTGTTTCTGTCAATAATTTTGACAAATAAGTTATTTTTTAAATTAAAAATAAACAAATACATAAAAGGTAGTGTTAATCAAGTTGGAATTAAAACAAATTATATCAATCCATACTTCTAGTCCGCCAAACGTAAATAATGTTTAAAAGCAAGTGAAACAACGTTAACACACTCTCAGAAATGGACTTTCATATTCGACGAAATTTTCTTCGTTTCTGACGAAATCGCTTCCAGGGATATGCTCCGAGCGAACATTTCGTCAAATTGAGGAAACTGCTTTCGTCTCTGGTTTGAAGATGCGAATTTCGTCAAATGTAACGAAATATTTCTTCATTCTAGTTTCGTCAAATCGACAATCATTTTCGTAGTTTTGAGAGTATTAGTTTCGTCAAATTAATTTCGTCATATTTGAGTATGTTAATTTCGTAATTTTTTGAGTTTATTTTTTATTTTAATTTTTCTTTTTTGAGCTGATTAGTTTTCTTTCTTTCTTTTTTTTTTTTTTTTTTGACAATACTGACGAACCTCGTTAATTCGAACACGCTTAAAAAGAATTACTTCTAAAACGGACTTTTTTGTATTCTCTGTCCCATTGTTTTTGTTTTTCGAATAAGACGAATTCTGTTAAGAATAATCGATTTTAATGATCCATTAAAGTTCGTTTTAACGAGGTTCGACTGTATCTTATAAGATTTAGTCAAATCTTCACTTCAGAATCTTACCACCATAATTTCCCACTTTGATGCGCATAGTCACACTCACAGGCCCGTCATTTACGGGGGGGTTGACATTCCCCCCCCCTTGATTTTTGAACATTTATTCTTTACGTACGAAAGGCCGTGGTTTTAGTTGGTTCTCTATAAAAATTTTGAAGAGTGTACACCTTTTTCCACAATTGGAAAAAAAAATCGAAATGACTGGCCTGCACTCCCCCTCTCCGCCTAAAGCAAAAGGCAAGTATTTGTTGAAAAAAGAGACACATAAAAGATGTTAAAAAAAATTTTATTAATGTAAAAATACAAGCAGACAATTTGTTTAAAATGTAAAAATAATTATTGCAAATTCAAGTTAAAGAACAATGAAATGATGTCTGGGAATTAGGGCTTTACGATGCATCGATGCATCGTAAAGCCCTAAAATTAAAATTGGAACGGTTTGGTTCTCTTTTTGGCGTTCCAAAAACCACCTACGTTCCTACTCGGGTGCCCAAGTACCTCCCTGCCGTGTGTGTGTGTGACGGAAACAAACTGTTGATTATATATAACTAGCGACGATTATTCATAATTTTCAATAGACTTGGTAAATATGATACATTATGTAATGTTTATCAAATTTACTAGTTTATTCACATAATTTCCTATTCGTGGATAATGCAATAAATTAGGATTATTTGTGGAGTAATGAGATCTTAATTGCAAAAACTGAACATTTTCAAGCAACACCAGAAAACTCAATCGTCTAAAAAAAGAAAAATGTCTCGGTTGCAATTAAAATTTCTAATAATATTTCAATTAAAAAACTGAAATGTGCCTTTTTTTTTTGTACATTACTTTCATTTCTTGCCTTGGAAAATGTATATTAGATAATAGTTTTAATTCTATAAAAAAAAAAGTTTATATTATTAACTATTTAATGTTTACCTAAACAAAACGGAACTTCAAATTTAATTACATATTTAGAATTCTATATAATGTCAAAGTCTTGAAAATTAAAGATCTGAAAGTAAATGCATAACACACAAAGCCTCGATATCAAAAAGCAAACCAAGCCAATATTCTAAAGAAGAACATTTTCTTGTAAGATAACCTATTCAGACTCATTCTGCTGTGACTTTCCGAATTATTAGCAACTTTTTTACTAAACTTCATTTTCAAAGGCATCGTTGTGTGTGATATATCTGATCCTTCCAGAAAGAGACGATTATTTTTAATTAATATTGCTAGTTCAGGAACATTGTCAAGCAAAATATTTTTTCTATACAAACTGACCTGATTTTTAGAAAAGCTATGGACTTTTATTGTATTCACCACTACGAGTCAAGAAATATATTTGATAAATATTAAATAGTAGTCATACCCACACGGCTTTGCTTGTAGTAGAAAATTAAAAGGTCTTATGGTTCGCCTGTATAATTACAAAAAATGTATGGTGAATTTTTCGCCTATTGGCTTACCATATTACGGTTCCACGTTATGATAACTTGGTAATTTACTCGTCCGTCGTATGATAATTTTGCTCGGGAAAGTGTTCTTAAAATTGGAGTAGAAAAAGAACAAAATCGAATTTTCGAAAAATTGCTTCGAGGTGCACACCTCACGCTACAAACTAACTTTGTGCCAAATTTCCTGAAAATCGGCCGAACGGTCAAGCCACTATGCGCGTCACGGGAACCGGACATAACGTCCAGATCCATAACGTCCACGGACATAACATCCATGACCAAAACGTCCAACGGACGAAACATCCGAGGGACAAAACGTCCGACGGACATAACGTCACAGAGATCCAGACAACCAGACATCCTCCAGACATCCAGACAGACTTCAGCTTTATTATAACAAAGACTATTTCCCAACTTTAGTGGCAATGGGGTTGATTCCAAAATTAAAAGTTTTTTTTTTTTCTGAAAGAGCATGCTTAAAAACATTCGCAACTCCAATAAACTATAGGGGGCGCTGCAATCACTGTCTAATAGTGGATGTAAAAGGTAAGAACAAACAGATGCCGTAACTTATAACCTGCTTTGACGGTGAATGACAGTAATTTTTGATCGTGTTTGTGGGAAGCTTTCATTTCTATTCTTCTGAAATTACATTACACAACAAACTGTCTGAAGCCTGTAATTTACCCAAAGAAAACACGTGGCATGGAATGTTTTACCTTTTTCTTTAATATTGTTAATCACCGCAAGGTAGCGTATTCGAGCTCTGGAGTTGCAAATAGAATCTGACCATTCTTTAAATAATTTGACTAAGTTTAATAATTTAAAAAATTTATTTTAATCGGTACGCTTTTATTATGTACGCTTCTGCCGATGACATCACAAATGATGAAATACCATTCACTGTTGCCATTCGTAGAGCGTAATATTTAATTCGCATCTTTACTCAAGTGTAATGGCAACGATATGGTTGATAGCAAACGTAGAGCGCAATATTTAATTCGCTTCTTGAATACAATAACGTGAAAACGCAATACACAGATGCGCCTAAGTACATCATTTGTGACGTCATAAAGACCACGTCTTATTTTCAAAATCGGACATGTTAAAAAATAAGCATCTGGAAATGAAAGTTTTTTCTCGCTTCATGTTTTTTTTTTTTTTTTTGCTTATTCTATCAATTTCAATGACTAAAAATAGTACTTCTGACTGAAGGAAACAACCCCATTTTGAATAATCTCTGGGGAATATGTATAATCGCCAGATTAATCTCATTCTACTGCACATACACTCAGGAGTGGGAAATTTCATGATTTACTCGCCACTTTTCCCCTAATGTGGCTAGTGTATTTTAAGTGAATTCGTTTATATTTTTGCAAATTTCACATCGAGATATAAATCGCAATCACTGTACTTGGCTATATATTTTTTAAATTAATAATTTAATAAAGAAATACATAAATAAAAATGGCATTTCGAATTTTTTTCCCATTATAAGATGCGGTAATTTTCACTGATTTTTCAAACAAAATAACTTCTACATTTAAACGGGGTACTTATATTAAAACAGCATTGAAAAATATATCACCTAAATAATTTCAAAAACTTATCGAATAGAACTCGAAAGAAGAAAAAAACTTCTTTTTAGAACGAGTTTCGTCGATGTCACAGAAATACAAGACCGACACACAAAACGACAAAGAATGAATGGTCATTAGTAGGGATTCAGTAATTTATTGCCTGCCATTGAGGCAAAGCGGAGGAGCGGAGAAGCAGAAGACAAGACCCCAAGACCCTGAAGACCCTGGGGGAGAAGAGAAAGTGGCCCCTCAAAGTGGGAGGAAATGGGTGTGGTCTGGTGAAAGGCGTGTTTTTCGCAGTTTTTCACAATTTTTTGAAAACAAGGCTTTACTCCGTGGAGAATATCAATAGAACAAATTGTCTCAGAAACAAACTCAAAATATGTTTTTAAAGAGAAATGTTCAATCTTTTGCGCTCCTTTTTCAGTTTTTCCATATCATTTTTCAAACGTGTTAAAATAGTCGTTTAAAGTTTTAAAATGCTATTAAAAAAATTTCAAAATAATTACAGAAAAAATAAAAAAGCGCATATCTAGTTCTGTGTCATAGCCATCGTTTAAAACAAACCGCATGAAAATATTCCAGTAATTTCTCGTGTTATGCTTTGCACAGGTAGCAGATTTTCCCGTAGAGAAAGCATTAGCGTCGAAATCCAAGATGGACGGTATAGAAGAGCCTTAAGGTGTTTTGAATTCATGGGATGCACTTTATAGAGGACAATTGTTTGAGGTAAATATATACTACGTACTAGGATTGGTAATACGGCAAAAAAAAAAAAATGTATTCTTTTGAGTAGGTTAACCCGTACCCTCTCTCGCTGTGTTTACACATTTTTTTTGTAGAAAACAAGAGGGTCGACTCAGTCTGCTTGGTATTTACAGGATGTGTCCTCTTTCAAGTGTGCCGCTACATATTGAAAATGTGATCATAACGGTTCTTCCATGGATGCATATTAACATAGTAGGATTGGCAGTAAGAAACTTTTTTTCAGAAAGCTACATTTAGCATTCAGTGATTGCACTATCTGAAAGTGGCTTTTTTCTTTCCTTTGAGGTTGTTACAGCGGTTTCAACAAGGATATAGATTAAAATACTGGGATTGACTTTAAAAAAAAGGTTTCTTGGTAGGAGGTAAAAAGCAGACTAATTCTGCCTGGTATTTACAGAAATCCGTTTCAAAAGTGTCTCTTTTTCAGAAAGTCACCTTCAATATTCAGTACTTACTTTTCTTAAAATGGTTTCCGTATTTTTTCTTTAGGTTGTCACAACGGTTCTAACAAGGATATAGACTATCATACTAGGATTTTAAGTATGACTTTAAAATAAGGATTCTTGGTAGGAGGTAAAAGGCCGACTAAGTCTGCCAGGTATTATCAGAAGTCCGTTTCAAACGTATTTCTTTCTCAGAAAACAGCACTCTGCATGATGTGATTCATTTTCATAGGATGACTTCAGAATTTTCCTTGAGGCTAAAATAAGGATACTTGGGAGGAGGTTTAAGACGGCTAAGAGTGCCAGGTACTTACAGGAGACCCTTTAAAACGCGTCTCGTTCTCAGAGAGCCGCATTTAGCATTCAGTGTCTCAAAATAAGTTCTATATCTTTTCTTGGGGATATCAAAACGGTTATAACATGGATATATATTAACATACTAGGATTGAAAGTATGACTTCAAAATAAGGATCCTAGGTGGGTGGTAAAAGGTCTGCCTGGTATTTACAGAAGCCCGTATGAAACTTGTCTCTTTTTCAGAAAGTCACCTTCAGCATTCAGTATTTACATTTTCTTAAAATGGTTTTCGTATTTTTTCTTTAAGTGTCACAACGGTTCTAACAGGGATATAGACTATCAGACTAGGATTTTAAGTAAGACTTTAAAATAAGGATTCTTGGTGGAAGGTAAAAGGAAAACTAAGTCTGCCTGGTGTTAACACAAGTCCGTTTCAAACGTCTCTTTCTCAGAAAACAGCACTTACACTGTAAAAAAATTCCGAACGTTACTCGAACAATGTCTCGAACCTTGCATTTTGCAAGACGAACCATGTCTTGCAAAACCCAGGAACGTTTACCGCTAAAATTCTGTAACCCCCCATGAAATTATCCTGGAAGCTCCCTGAAAAATTCCGAAATCTTCTCGTTTAAAGCCAGTCATATTTCTGAAACTTTAGAGTAAACACAGGTACGCATTCTCTGTCAGGTAATGCTTGGCATCTTCCCGATTTTTCAAGAAAGTTCCAATAGCCTGATTGCAAACATGGTCAAGACATTTACTCACCTGCAACTCTTGTAAAGCTATGCAGTCCATAGACTTATCTGCTCCCGTTGGGAGTTAAATCAGTCTGGACAGGCCGTATTCCGACCATAGCCGAATGACCATATAAATGCGCTCAGTTCATCTTTAAACTAGGATCTAAAAATATTTTTCATAACACCGAGAAGTATGCGTTCGTGCGACTTGAAGCAATTCAGGAAACTTTTTGACAATGATACTTGATTTTTCCAGGAATTGTATACAAATCATTAAAATCCCGAAACGTTACACGGAAATACTCAGTAAAGTTTTGGAATTTTTTTACAGTGTAGGATTGAAAGTATGACTTAAAAATAAGGATCCTCGGTGGGATTTAAAATGTCTGCTTGGTAATTACAGAAGCCCTTGTAAAACGCGTCTCTTTCTCAGAAAGCCACATTCAGCATTTAGTGATTACATTATCTTAAAATGGCTTCTGTATTTTTTCCGACATTTTTATCGGACGGAATAAGAAAATGAAGTCAAATCGCTCCATATATCCCGTTAAAATATCACGAGATGGCGAAATAATACATTGCCTTATTATACGACTCGGGCGCACGATACCGACATTAAATAGGTTGCTCCCAGTTGCATACAGATTTTCTAGTACGGGCCATGCTATGTATGCACTTCGACCAAGTTGTGCGTGAGCTTTCGAAGTTTGGCCAACTAATGAGCACATTAACGATGCACGCAGACGCACGAAGCATTAACTTTACATTAACATCTCGTTTGGGAATGGTAGTCACGGCCTTTCTGTAAATTAACAGCAAATGAGGGGGGCAAATGGAATTAAGCGGTTGTTTCGGTTTGCTTCTATTTTTATGTCGGGCTAATGAGTCGGAGAAACGTTAAAGTACAGAAAGTTTGTTGATGGAAATGCTGGAATTTGAAACGGTCGGAAGGGACTGTCAGATTTTGAGGAAGTATTGGATGTGGTCCAGCTAATGTGAGTGATGTTCTGTAGAAATTTCAGGGCAAACACTTTCGAAAAATTTGAGATGAGTTGAAATTTTACGGTGCATAAATTTCAGAGATTGCTAAGAATGTGGCTGATTTATATGATCTTTTTGATAAAGAGTTAATGAACTATGCTTGCATATAAATAGCAAGTGAAAAGTATAACTGGAAGCTAAAAAAAAAAAAATTGTAAATTGACTAAGACAAATTTAACTATCTTGTTTTAAGTCCTCGGTATGTGTTGTTTCGTAAGTTTTTTTTTTCTTAAATGAAGAAGGTTTATTAAAACCGTAACAGCAATTTTTCATTGACAAACATTGCATCAGCGGCAAAGTGTTCAGTGTAACAGGCGATCAGACTATTTAATTAGTTAGTTCACTCATAGATGGCGTTTGTAACAACAATCCTAGTTATTCTTGTTTTAACAGCCCGTTTAATATTTTATAGAGATACTGCATCTTAAGGCAAGCTTAGGAAAACTCGCTAAGAACTCGTTATCCACAATTAAGAAGTAATAAATGGTAAAAGCATTTAAATCAATCACTAACCTGGTTCAAGGTGAACCTACCACTTATAATTAGGTAAGTTTGATCCGAGTAAAAGATGAGATGTAAGATCAATAACTTTAAGAAAAGTAGTGTGGACGAAAAATAATTTTTTTAAATGTAGTAAACCTTCATTATTCCGGGCTCTATTTAACCGGACTTCGCGTAATACGGATGTTTATTTAGATATACAGTCGGACCTCCATATATCGAAGTAGCAAATTGTCGGAAAAAAAATCGATATATAGAAACGATCCTATTTTGTCCTAAAAGTCTCCTAAAACATTAAAATTAAAGCTAATTTGTGTGTATGAAACCCAATTTCAAATTGATACGAGCATCGGATTAAATAAAAGATAATAGTTAAAAAAAATAACAGAAATTACATTTTTACGCCTTCATACATCTTCATTCTTCTTCAATTCAACTTGATCCGCTACATTAGGTGATTTTCGTTTTCACAATGTAATCGAGCGAAAAGTAAAAAAACAATCTACTTAATTTGAATGATTTTTACTGCAGTTAAAAAGACTAGGAATGATAATCAGCAGACAAAAGGGAGAGCTTGAAACTGATTTTACAATGTTACTGGTTACAACTAAGATTTGAAATAAACTTGAGGGAATTCTAGAACTCCAGAACGAAGCAACGACCTATTTACACACCCTCAACCTCAGATTCCTTATGAGTTTCGTAGCAACCTTACGTAAACATAATTTTCTCCCATAACCATCATTTTTCATGAGACAAACAGTCTTAAGTGGAAAAATAATCTATGAATGTCTCGGAAAAAAAATTCGATATATAGAGATTTTCTCGATGTATGGAAACAATTTTTCTATGTAATGAACATGGAAATTTGCTTGGATTTCAATATCTAGAAAATTTCGATATGTGGAAGTTCGATGTATGGAGGTTCGACTGTACATACTTTGAGGCTGTTCACAAATGATGTCACGCTTTAGTGGGGCGGGTGGGGGAAGGAGGGAATTGTGACGGTTTTTGAGAAAGGGGAGGGAGAGGGTGACAACACGCACTCTCTATAAGAAACTGTTTATGAAAAAAAAAAGCGTGACACGGGACAAAGGTTGGTGGAGGGGGTATGGTGAAGGTTGACACTCAGTGAAAAAAGTAGGGGAAGGGGTCAAAAAGTTGAAAAAAATGTGACATCATTTATATATATATATATATATATATATATATATATATATATATATATATATATATATATATATATATATATATATATATATATATATATATACGGACTGCACCCTGGTACGTAACAAGATGAAGCTTTACTTCTTCTAATATTCAACTTTGATGCCACCGTTAAAAGCTTTAAACGCTGTTCTATGAAATATTCACGAAATATAGTAAAAAAGATAAACACTGAACTAAATTGTAACAAAATCCTGTGTCTAATAATGCAAGCACCGCGAAATCTAACGTGTTCCCTAACCGCCCTGCCCTCTAGCGGTTTTCCTAAAATTTGTCTTCAAGAATCACGGAGGAAAACACTACAAAACACTACTCTTTCTAGGCACTATATCTAAGTTGATGCGTCGACCTGAGTATATCGCGGCTCTACTTTACTTATATGGGTAAGAAAGAAGCTCGATTTTAAATTACCTAAAAGCGGTGTGTTTTGAGTTCTTTCAGTTAAAACAGAAAAAGAATAAAAGTAGCAATTATTTCCCACAATTGCTACTGACTGAGCTAAGGAAGAAGCTCGATTTTTAATTACCTTAAAGCGGTATATTTTGAGTTCTTTCAGTTAAAACAGAAAACGATTGTTTCTTTCAATTACTACTGACCCAGGCAACGCTGGGTATTTTTGTTAGTAGTAAATTAAAGTAAGGTTTCTAGGAAATTCTGGAAGGAAGTCCTGGACGTGCGTCCAGGAGACCCCATAGCACATACAGCCTTGAAATTTTACACAAAATTACTTCGAGCCCCGGGGGTGTGCGCCTGGGGTTTTATGTTTTGAAATTTGAATTAGTTTTCTTGTAATTAATTTTTTAAGCTCAAAAATCCCTTAAATTGCCCATTATTGCTTATAAAAGGGGTGAAAAATTACTTGCACATATTAATATTATGTATCGTTGGAAATGGTAGAATTTTCTGCGTTCTGCACAATTTATTTCAATGCTCTAACTTAAATACGGCCGGAGTTATTTGCATTTTTAGCTCGAACTGTTTTAGGCTTAGCTAGAATTTAGGTACTACTTTCTTCATTAAATCTATAAGTAAAAAGCGAAGGAATTGCCCCACAGTTTTCTTTTTGACACCAATGGAAAGAGCGACTTTTTTTACTCCAGATCTGACTCGACCTACGGTCGAAAACTAAGATTCTATTTCCAAAGGAAAAAAAAGTTACAAGCCGTTAAAAATCAACTTCGAATAATCTCACATTCATTAAAGTTATTGATGTTTTATTTGGCGTTGCCATAGTTACGGCTTTTTGATTCGCATGTTTCTTCTTTATTATTCACAAACTTTAAGGGTTTCGATTTCAACGAAAAATCTTAGGCTCAACTCAATTAAAGCATCGAGCTAAAGAGCAAAATGTATTACTAGAGATCACGAATATGAAAGCGACTTTTCAAACGTACAAAACTGCAGTTTTCCAATGCTCAGGAGCACCTTATCGCTTACGGCTATGCAAGTTGGTAGAAGTTATTTTGAACCCCGGCGAAGGGGTGCTCTTTGTTCCAAAGGGAGCTCATAATGCCTTTTCAATCTGTTTCTTTCTAACTGACGATTTAAATCTTTGCGAATCAAATAAGATGCCGAAGCAATCTTCGGGGGTTTTTTGAGCGTTAACGAGCAGGGGGCAGAGCCCCCCAGTGTGATAAAAAGAAGTAGAACTCTGGCATTTGTAACCTCACCAGCAGGGACCGACATTGGGTTTTCTAGTTTCTTTTGCAGTGAATATGATAAAAACAGGAAATGATGCAATGTTATCCGACATCGTTCAAATTAAACTTAAAATGAACTTTAAAAAATGGGTGTACAATCTCCCCCTCTCCCCAGTTTCGCCAACGCAAAATTTTATTTCCCCCTGCTTTTCAGTTTCAATCATCTTTTGATACATTTAGGGGGGGGGGTAGGAAATTTCAAATGTCGTGAAATTGAGAGTAAACCAAAAAAAAAAAAGAAAACACAACGTTGGACCTCTAAGTATAAAGACTCTATGTATTGAAATTTCCAATAGAAACGATCTCAAACTTATCATAAAAAACTCTGTGGATTAAAAGTAAGCGAATATACTTATACGAAACTCCATTTCTAATTTATATGCGAATCTAATTTAATATTAATTAATAAGAAAGATTTCTTGAGTACGATAAGCAAAAAAAAAAAACACAGTAGTTCAGTGGTTACATTGATCATTTTTCATTCTACGGGAAAAAAATTCTTGCTAGCAGCCAGTTTTGAAAAGAAATGCACCAAAGAAATCTTTATAATTATTCATTCCACTAAATCCTTCATCAGGAACATTTTCTGTAAACTGGACACATTTTTTCAAACGCTTTTCTCACAATCGTTTTGGAATGCATTTTCGTTTTTCAATATTTGCAAGTTTTTACTGAGGCTAAGCAGATTTAGCAGTGACGAACAACCATCAGACAAAAGAAATCGCTAAAATATTCTTTCACAGGACAGGTTATAACCGAAATTAAAAAAACAAATTAGATAAATTTAGGAATTAAAAAAAAAAAACACTTTTTTGTCCACCTCATAACTTCAGTTATTTTTTGGGTTTCGTAAGGACCCGAACTTCTCTTCGCTTCTGCCCTTAATTTTTGTCAGGCAATCGGTCGGAGACAGAATATAATAAAATCTCCCAATGTATTCCGAAAAATATTTCTGTTGAGAGGTTAACAAAAAAGAACAAAGAAAATTATCTTGGGAAGTTCGAAATATTTAGGTTTGACTGTAATGGTGTATGAATATAAATGATTGCCTCCCTGACATACCCCCAGGAATCAAACTTTGAAAGGATTGCGGCCACCAGCGCCATCTATGAATCAACTAATTAATTAGATCCTCCGACTGGATGTGACGGTTATTTTTCTCACTAAAATTCTGCTAGTATGGTTTGGAAATGACCATTTCAACACATAAAAAAGATACTTACAAAACAGTAGTAAATCGAAGAATTATAATATGAATAAAATGAATTTTAATTTATCTGTGCATATTTTTCATAAACTACCAGTTACATTTTAAAACGGTGGTTATATATATATAAAATAAGAATGAGCTAGAACGGTGTACAACGAAATTAAACTCTTTTCAAGCATGTCTCTCTTGAATCTGCAGAGAGGGACCAGACAGTGAATACAGACGACTCCCGACATACGCGAGGGATGCGTTCCAAGACCCATCGCGTAAGTCGAAATTTCGCATTGTGGAAAAGGGGTATGTGTAAAAGCTTTTATAAACGGATCCAAATATTTTACGCACTTGTAAACACCCCTTCAAACTGTTAAAAACCATTTCTCAACTATACATTACTGTTCCAAACGTATACTTGTATTTAAAAAAAAAAAGTTTTATTCATCACAAATTACTGCAACGATGCACAAAATCAATTATCAATGGAAAAGAAAGACATACAATAATCCAGTTTACGGTACGTGCTTTAGTATATTGTAAGAAATGCAAATGCACTATACTTATACTGCACAGTAAATCCAGTAATGATATTTGTAATTTAAAAAAGTGAAGAGGATGATGATTTATGCTGGTTTCTTTAATTAACAATGCCCTCTTCCTGGTTTCTTTAATTAACAATGCAAGAGCAGCTTTCATTTTCATAATTTTTTGCATTTTACTAAGATACTACTCGGTGAACTTTTACGGATTTCCTTTTCTTGACTTTTCATTGTTTATATGGAAGATTCATGCATATCTAACTGTCGCGCTACCTTCGACCCAATCTTTAGTTTAGGTTCAGCTTTTCAAGAAGCTTTAGCTTTTCTTTAATTGTCAGAAAATGTTTCAATTTCTTTCTATCTTCACAAACTTAAGATGAAGCAGCGCTCTTAGATGTCATTATATTTTATCATCGTTTGCATTTAGAATGAAAAAAATAAATGGAAAAATGAGGAGTAGTTATTTGTGTAAGCGATGTTCACACTAGTACGGTGTGGGAACTTCCGCTCTCAGTGATGCTAAAGGGATGAAGGTTCATTCACGAAAAAAAGTTTTTTTCTGTAGCTAGTAACAAAGCTGTTACTTACACACCACGATTCTCTTCTGAAAATTTTCGCGTTGCGGGAGAGGAATTCGCGTTAGGTCTAAAACTCTTCACTGGTGAAAAAACCGCGTTATAGCCATTTCGCGTAAGTTGGATCGCGTTGTAGCGGGAGTCGACTGTACACGTGATTTGTAATAGCTTTGACTCCGTTACCCTTCGTCATGCTTTTCACAACGTTCGGTGTCTTTAAGGAAATTTATCTACTTAAAAAAACACCAGCCACATTTGATTGAAGAATTAGCTGTTTACCTGTACAGTTTTGCCAAATCATTTTGCTCAGTAATTAGTGCAGTTCCATCTGAAATCAAATACACTAAAAATAGGATTGCCAGACGACCCAGTTTGACCGGGGCAATCCCGGTTTTCAAACAAAATCTCGTTTTTCCGGCCGGTTTACTTCACGTCCTGGAAAAGATAAATTTGATCATAAATGGTCAAAAAGGTCTAAAAATAAATAACTGAGAAGGATTGTTTGGGATTATTACTTTATCATTTGCAACATTGACTTTTAAAATTAATATCGCTTGTGAGGTTTAAAAGCAAAAAAGACTGAATAATAAAGTCCTATAAAATGAAAACTAATATCTAAATATTGTTCAATATTTTATTCCTTATTCAAAGTGTTTTTCTAACTAAAAAAAATTGTAAATAATTACATTTTGGAAGGTAAATGTTCCATTTTTATCTGCTTATGTCATTTTTTACTGCTCCTGTTTTAGGATCATAATTAACAACTATTTATTTATAGCACTGAGAACTAAATAATACACACTAGTTTGAGATAATTGAGGATTTAGAAAAGGTTGGCATGTAAGACCAGCCACTTCCACAGCATCAATGAGGGTTTGTCAATGTTTTCTCTGTCAAGCTTTTAAATATTTGGTTGTAACTGTCGCAAAAGCGCGTCTTGGGTTACTTTTAGTGCCATTTTGACTACTTTATGTATCCTAATGCTGAAAATCAAGATTCAAAACAATACGTGGATAAAAATCGCACTAAAAAAAAGTGGGTGATTAAGTCGAAAATATTTACATGTGACCACAAAACCTTTATTAGATTATATATTTTCAAACTTACACGCTTCCGTTGAAATTTTTCTGCACCCGCGCTAGAAGAAGGGAGATCCCCTCAGACTGATAACTCAATAGAATAAAAACCAGTCATGAAAAAAAAAGAAAAGAAGAAATGAAACACTCTTAATTATTCGGCGATTGTACGAGCTAGGAAAGATAGGTGTCATCCGACATGTATTAAGGTCTTCGTTAAAAATCACGGAGAAGGAGTTTTCATAAAGAACCATGTACAAGATAAAATGAACACAAACTCTGAATTTTTGAATGGGAACTCCAAATTTTTACTATATAAATGAGTTTTTAAGGCTAAAAGTGGCTTGGCTGCAAAATTTTATTGCATTCCGATGAGTAGAAGAAAACGTATTGTCAAAAAACGATTCAGGGACCATCACCGCTGTTAAAATGGTACTTTCCTGGTTAAAGTTTATCGATCAATGCAAATAGAGTAAGAGCCCATGTGTGCCAGATCTACGTCATAGTTAAAAGGCCCTATTTTTTTTGCGTAAGCACATCACAGCACGTAAGAAAGGTTCGCTATTAGTTAAACTGAGTCGTGCTGGTTTTGGCAGGAAACAGGTGGCAAAGTTGCGTCAAAAACTGAGTCACTCCATGCCAAGTGACCTCGTCGTCTCCACTCGCCCATCTCCGATTTGAACAAAGTCTTATAGAGGTGTAAACATAACTTTAAAACTCATCTATACAAATTTTAAGCTTAAAAGACCTAAATCCCGAGGATCTAGGATCTATTAAACAAAATAAGAAAAGGAAAGGAAATTTCAAATGCCGGTGAAACTGAGTATAAACAAAAAGACACACACACACACACAACATTGAACCTCTTCGTACCGAAGTTGCAAATTACCGGAAAAAAGACTCAATGGTATAGAAATTTCCATTAGAAGCGATTTCAATCTTATCATAAAAAACTCTGGATTAAAAGAAAGCGGATATACTCCATTTCTAATTTATATGCGAATCAAATTTAATACTGATTAATAAGAAAGGTTTCTTGAGTACGATAAGCAAAAAAAAAAGACAGTGGTTCGGTCTTTACATTGATCATTTTTCATACTACGGAAAAAAATTCTTGCTGAGCAGCCAGTTTTGAGGAAAAATGTACCAAAGAAATCTTTAGTTATTCATTCCACTAAATCCTCCATCAAGAACATTTTCTGCAGACTGGATGCATTTTTTCAAACGCCTTTCTCACAATCGTTTTGGAATGCATTTTCGTTTTTCAATATATACAAGTTTTTACTGAGGCCAAGCTGATTTAGCAGTGAGGAATAACCATCAGACAAAAGAAATCGCTAAAATATTCTTTTACAGGACAGGTTATAACCGAAATTAAAAAAACAAATTAGATAAATTTAGGAATTAAAAAAAAAAAAACACTTTTTTTGTCCACCTCACAACTTCAGTTAATTTTTGGGTTTCGTAATTACCCGAACTTCTCTTCGCTTCTGCCCTTAATTTTTGTCAGGCAATCGGTCCGGAGACAGAGAGTAATAAAATCTCCCAATATATTCCGAAAAATATTGCTGTTGAGAGGTTAACAAAAAAGAACAAAGAAAATTATCATGGGAAGTTCGAAATATTTAGGTTTGACTGTAATGGTGTATGAATATAAATCATTGCCTCCCTGACATCCCTGCAGGAATCCAACTTTGAAAGGATTGCTGCCACCAGCGCCATCTATGAATCAACTAATTATTTAGATCCTCCGACTGGATGTGACGATTATTTTTCTCACTAAAATTCTGCTAGTACGGTTTGGAAATGACCATTTCAACACATAAAAAAGATACTTACAAAACAGTAGTAAATCGAAGAATTATAACATGAATAAAATGAATTTTAATTTATCTGTGCATATTTTGCATAAACTCCCAGTTACATTTTAAACGGTGGTTACATATATACAAAAGAAAAACTGCTTGGGATCACGGATTTGTGTTAAACTAACGTAACTTGTTTTCAAGCATGTCTCTCTTGAATCATCAGAGGGACTGGACAGTGAATCCAGACGATACCCGATTTGCGTGAGGTATGCGTTCCAAGACCCCTCGTGTAAGTCGAAATTTCGCGCTGTGGGAAAGGGAAAAGTTTTAAAAAACGTATCCAAATATTTTACACACTTGAAAAACGCCTCTTCAAACTGTCAAAAACCATTTCTCAACTACACATTACTGTTTCTTACATATGGAACCGAACGTATACTTGTATTAAAAGAGTTTTATTCATCACAAATTACTGCAACGATGCACAAAATCAATTATCAATGGAAAAGAAAGACATACAATAAACCAGTTTACGTACCAGTTACGTGCTTTAGTATATTGTCAGAAATGCAAATGCACTATACTTGTACTGCACAGTAGATCCAGTAATGATATTTGCAACTTAAAAAAGTGGAGAGGATGATGATTTATGCTGCGTGATTAAACCGTTATTCAAATATATTTTTTAATACAGTTGCTTCACTAGTTCTTTTGTAACGTTTCCATCTATAGCAACACCCCTCTTCCTGGTTTCTTTAATTAGCAATGCAAGAGCAGCTTTCATTTTCATAATTTTTTGCATTTTACTAAGATACTACTCGGTGAACTTTTACGGATTTCCTTTTCTTGACTTTTCATTGTTTATATGGAAGATTCATTCATACCTAACTGTCGCGCTACCTTCGACACAATTTTTAGCTTAGCTTCAGCTTTTCAAGAAGCTTTAGCTTTTCCTTAATTGTCAGAAAATTTCTCAATTTCTTTCTATCTTCACAAACTTAAGATGAAACAACGCTCTTAGCTGTCATTCTATTTCATCATCTTTTGCAATTAGAATGAAAAAAATAAATGGAAAAATGAGGAGTAGTTATTTGTGTAAGCGATGTTTACACTAGTACGGTGGGGGAACTTCCGCTCTCAGTGATGCTAAAGGGATGAAGGTTCATTCACGGGGGGGGAAAAAAAGTTTTTTTTTTTTTTTTTTTTTTTTTTTTTTTTTTTTTTTTTTTTTTTTGTAGCTTATAACAAAGCTGTTACATACACACCACGATTCTCTTCTGAAAACTTTCGCTTCGCTGGAGAGGAATTCGTGTTAGGTCTAAAACTCTTCACTGGTGAAAAAACCGCGTTATAGCCAATTCGCGTAAGTTGGAACGCGTTGTAGCGGGAGTCGACTGTACACGTAATCTGTAATAGCTTTGACTCCGTTACCCTTCGTCATGCGTTTCACAACGTTCGGTGTCTTTAAGGATATTTATCTACTTAAAAATACATCAGATTCATTTGATTGAAGAATTAGCTGTTTACCTGTACAGTTTTTCCAAATCATTTTGCTCAGTAATTAGTGCAGTTCCATCTGAAATTAAATACACTAAAAATAGGTTTGCCAGACGACCCAGTTTGACCGGGGTTTTCAAACAAAATCCCGTTGTCCCGGCCGGTTTACTTCACGTCCTGGAAAAGATAAATTTGATCATAAATGGTCAAAAAGGTATAAAAATAATTAACTGAGAAGGATTGTTTAGGATAATTATTTTATCATTTGCAACATTGACTTTTAAAATTAATATCGCTTGTGAGGTTTAAAAGCAAAAAAGACTGAATAATAAAGTCCTATAAAAAGAAAACTAGTTTCTAAATATTGTTCAATATTTTATTCCTTATTCAAAGCGTTTTTCTAACTAAAATAAATTGTAAATATGTAAATATTTACATTTTGGAAGGGAAATGTTCCAATTTTATCTGCGTATGTCCTTTTTTATTGCCCCTGTTTTAGGCTCATAATTAGTAACCATTTATTCATAGCATTGAGAACTAAATAATACACTAATTTGAGGTAATTGAGGATTTAGAAAAGATTGGCATGTAAGACCAGCCACTTTCAAAGCATCAATGAGGGTTTGTCAATGTTTTGTCTGTCAAGCTTTTAAATATTTGGTTGTAACTGTCGTAAAAACGCATCTTGGGTTACTTTTAGTGCCATTTTGACTACTTTATGTATCCTAATGCTGAAAATAAAGTTTCAAAACAATACGTGGATAAAAACTGCACTGAAAAAAAGTGGGCGATTAAGTCGAAAATATTTACGTGTGACCACAAAACCTTCTTTTGAATTATATATTTTCAAACTTACACGCTTCCGTTGAAATTCTTCTGCACCCGCTAGAAGAAGGGGGTTCCCCTCAGACGGATAACTCAATAGAATAAAAAAAAGTCATGAAAAAAAAAAAAAAAAAAAGAATTGAAACACTCTTAATTATTCGGCGATTGTACGAGCTAGGAAAGATAGTTGTCATCCGACATGGATTAAGGTCTTTGTTAGAAGTTACGGAAAAGGGGTTTTCATAAACAACCATATATAAGATAAAATGAACACAAACTCTGAATTTTTGAATTTGAACTCCTAATTTTTACTACATAGATGAGTTTTTAAGACTAAAAATAGCTTGGATTCAAAATTTTATTGCATTCCGATGAGTAGAAGAAAAAGTATTATCAAAAAAGATTCAGGGACCATCACCGCTATTAAAATGGTGGTTTCCTGTTTAAAGTTTAACGATCAATGCAAATAGAGTAAGAGCCCATGAGTGCCAGATCTGCGTCATAGGATAAAGGCCCATTTTTTTTCTTTCTTTTTTTTTTTTTTTTTTTTGAGCAATCACGATTGCTTATTGTTCTCACTTGACTATTTTTGACGTTTCTGTCATTTTTCCCACCGCCACCCTCCGCACCATCACCGTCAATGGGCTCCTCACGATGCTGAACCTCTAGCGAAAGCCGTCTCCAGGTTCCATCCATGTCCTACACACACGCGCATACATACACAACTGCACACACACACAAACACATACACACATACACCTACACACACATACACATACAAACTCATACACACACGCATACATACAAACACCCACACATACACACAACTACCCGCACATTCATGCTTGCACACAGACACAAACACATATGCCTACACACACATACACCCCCCCCCCATAGACACAAACACACATGCCTACACACACATACACATAACCCGTACACACAAACAGATACCCCCACACAAACACACACGCCTACATACACACACTCGTGATTGCAAGAAACATAATTTGAATTCAAAATGTCAAAATTCAAATTATTTATTTATTTATTTATTTATTTTGCGTAAGCACATCACAGGAGGTAAGAAAGATTCGCTATTAGTTAAACTGAGTCGCGCTGGGTTTGGCAAGAAACAAGTAGCAAAGTTGCGTCAAAAACTGAGCACTCCATGTCAAGTGACCTCGTCGTCTCCACTCGCCCATCTCCGAATTGAACAAAATTTTATAGAGGTGCCCAGACATAACTTTGAAACTCACCTATACAAATTTTCAGCTTAAAAGACCAATATCTCGAGGATCGAGGATCAATTAAAGAAAATGGCTCGAAAATGGCGGATCAGCTTCGTGAAACGAATTGCCATGTTTAGCACGGTTCCCCCATTGGAGTCCATTTTGGAGTTCATTTTTTTTCCTTTTTGCGGTGTCCTAGGTCCTCATGATTTTTCTTGGAAGCTGAAACTTTGCATAGGTTAGTTTCAAAGGTATGTCTGCATCTATCTAGAACGTTCTTCAAATCGGAGATGTTTGGATCGGGATCGACAGGTCACGTGACATGAAATAAATCTATGATGTTTAGTTTTTGCAGCAATTTTATGCACCTTTGCGACCTGTTTCCTGCCGAAACCAGCGCGACTCAGCTTAACAAATAACGAACCTTTCTTACCAGCTGTGATGTGCTTACGCAAAAAATATTTTGCCTTTATACTATGACGTAGGTCTGACACTCATGGACTCTAGGACTAAAACAGTTTACTACATTTCAATTATTTTTTGAAAGCAAATAACTGAAGCTACTCACTATAATACATTAACTTTGAGTAATTAATTGACAAGCTTCGGGTTTTGTTAAAGATATCTACTTTTCCCCAACTTGGAAAAACATATTACAGTAGCAGATTAAAAAAAAAAAAAAAGTTCAATATTTTAGTATTTATGCATGAAACTTATTTGGAAGTAACTCCACGTATTTCGTACCATCGGAATCAGAATATGCCTTCTGAACGTGGTTCAAAAAGTTAAATGCTGATACTGATCACAAATATGTGATAAAAAAGGTGGATTCCCATAGAAAAAAATGTAGTTCATGCACATCTTATAACAGCAATATAATAACGGAATTATGCAGAGTACAGTAATTCAGAATAAATAACACCTTATACGTCTCTCTACTGTTAATTGTCTTCGATTATTAACGAGTGTTTTTTTTTTCTATGACTGTACATAGTTACTATTGAAAAAAGCTGGTTGCTTTCCAGATGGTGCCGTAGGATTCAAACCTTGGATACGTTTAATGTTACTAGCGCTATCTATGAGTCAATTAACTAACTAGACATTTTGACCGCCTGTAACACTATTGACGTTAAAGGTACGTTTTCAATCGGCTAGGGTTTTGCAATAACTGTTTCGATTGACGGAAAAATTAATTTGCAAAATTTTTCGGACAAGGAATGGTATTTTGTACTAAATCAATTTCCCACTACGAAAATATATTTTGTATAGACTACCAGTCATATTTATAATGTATTACTTACATATAATAAATACGTAGAGAGCCACTTCAGATGCTTAAGCAAATGATGCTCCATTCATGTAAGTCTCTCTCTTCTAGTTTCTGAGAGAGCTTTAGACTGAAGCCCTGGAGAGGACAGGATGACATAAACGACATTTCGGCTGCAAGTGAATATCGGCTCTAGCCTTGCTTTAAGTACAGTCAACTTTCGATAACGCGAAGTCCCAAAAAGTCTGCTGTAACCTTCAAGTAATCGGTAGTTCGAGTTATCGGAAGTTCCTCTCCCAGCTTTCTGAAGAATAACTATTTTCTTTTTCAGTTATAGTTTAGATAAAACTAATCACTAGTACATACTACGCAAAAATATATTTACAAAGAATAATTTTGTTGAGACATTTTGAAAAAGGAAATTATTTTTGACTGCTTACCATCATTTTTTATCGCCTTTTAAAACGACATTGAGTTTGCATGTCGTAGGCTCTTTTTTTTTTCTTTTGATTGCAGTACGTACTGCTTTTAAACGTCTGTTTGTCCTGAATGCAGATTTCTTGACTAGTTCAGAAAATAAAGGCTACTTTTTCCAACTTTTGCAAAATTTTTAAGTCTGTAAAAGATTATCCAGCAATAAAATTTTCGGTCTTCATCTACGGCAAAAGTAACTTAATCGGCTACTTCTTACGTAATCTTTAAACACTGAGTGCATTAAGGAGCACTTCTGTAAATAAATCCTCCCCTTCACACAAGCTGATAAGAAAGCGATGTGTTAAAGGGGTGATAATCACTTTTTTCTCATTTTAGCTGCATTTTTAAGCATAAAAAGGAAACGAAACTCTAGTAAAAACTTCGACTTAAGGGAGTGCATTCGAGATATATAGATAAATTTGTACACTAAGTTTTTTTTGTGATCTATGAAAACTTCGAGATAAAGAAATATTCGAGTTATAAGGCTTCGAGTTATAGAGAGTCGACTGTGTTAGCAAACACAGTAGAACTTCAACTATCCGAACTGTTTTCAGAGTTTGAGGTAAAAAAAAAATAAATAAGGCGAAAACTTACTGCTATTCCCAAAATAGTGAATTCTATTTCATCCTTCCCTCCGCGAAGCTATTCAAACAGTTTACTTTGACCAAGATGTTCTGCAAGCAATGACATTCATTTACAGTACCATGGTACAAACTGTACTAATGTACTGTACGCTCAGCATGAAAAGTGTTACCCTTGTAGTTGATTGAATAAAATTTCTTTTTTTTAATAGATTTTTTTTTTCATTCATTTTCAACATACATACACTAATTGATCAAAATGGACCTTTTTTTAGAAAAATCCTATTATCCGAATTTTTGATTACACGAATGGGGTTTGGTCCCCAACAGTGAAATTGTTGATTGATTCACGAGTTTAAAGGAAGAAGATTTGGCTTTATATTGAGTTTAACATATTGACTTGTTATTATTTCTAAATTTGAGTGAAACTTTGAATTAGAAAGTGAAAGTCTACATACAGTGCTGGTAAAACAAATTGCATCACCCACGCCGCAAAGGAGAGGAATATCATCCCGACTGCATTCAACACACAGTCAAGCATCCCGTATCCCAGATGATTTGGGGATGTAGTTCTGATCAAGGATTTGGTGGGCTTCACTTTGTGCGAGGAACAGTAAACGCTCAAGTGTATATTGACATTTTGGAGGAGAAATTGCTTCCTACTATCCAGGATCATTTTACTTCAGTTCCAAACGTCATTTTCCAGGATGATTCGCTCCGTGCCATAGGGCAAAACTGGTAATTAACAATTAAAAACCTTTATCCTGCCATTAGACTTAAATTGATATGGAGTTAATTTTTTTCTCTAAACTCACATGCAGGTTCAGAAATGGAAAAATGAGCATGGGGTCAGCAGTTTGCCTTGGCCCGGAAACAGCCCCGATCTACGTAAACAATTATCGGATTCCTGCTGTTAAATGTTTACTTCATAAGTTTTGCAGAATTTCACATACATTCATCGTTAATCGGTCGACCAAAACTACTCACATAATCCCATTGTTGTGAAAATGCGAGGGCTGATGCAATTTTTTTTTTACCAGCACTGTACTTTTGTCACCCATCTCAGTCTATAAGGCAGTGCCCGGAATTTTTTAGAGAAGGTCACTTAATCAGTAATGATGTTAAAATCCAATAATATTGCCGAATCTTTTAAAAAATGTTAGGGACACGACACAATTTCACATCTCCTTAGACACTTCCCTCTCCAGGGCCCGATTAAGATATCAGGGGTGAAAGGCCAAATAATTTTTTGGAGCCCACAGTATTCAGACTTGACTGTTTTGTCCATTGGATATAACAATTTTAGCCTTTAATGTTGTAAGATTCCGGGCTGTTGTGCTGTGGCTTGCCTGTTGCTACCCCTAACATTTCGACCGCATCTGCGGCGATCATCTTCAGTGTTAACGTGGTCGAAGTTTTCAGGGAAGCGACTTCCTAGCAACTGATGAAGATATTGAAGTGTTTTCAATAGTTATGAGAGAGTGTAGAGACGTCCATCGCTGTTTAGCGACGCTAAACAGCGACGGATGTCCAGCAGCCAATCCCCAACCGGAATGAAAAGATCCCTAGGTTCAACCAAACATAAACAAGGATGAACGTTCATCAGCCAATCCTGGCCCAAAACGGAGGGAGAACTAGCTTTTCTCACATAAATATTTACAACACTTCCATATCTGCATCAGTTGCTAGGATGTCGCTTTCCTGGAAGCTTCGACCACGTTGACACCGAAGATGACCACCGCAGATGCGGTCGAAACGTTTGAGGTAACAACACTCAGACCACGGCACAACAGCCCGGAATCTTAAAACATTATTGACACTGGCCGTGAAAGCCTTCTTTCTTACAATTTTAGACATTGACTAAAACAATTTTTGTCATTTGGGGACCCTTAAACAGTGAGAGCCTAAGGCTACTACCTAGTCGGCCTATTCAGTAATCAATCCCTGCCCCCCCCCCCATTGATGCACCAGTCGCATCTGTACTATCTTGGACTAATTAGTTTGTGTCTCCCTCGGAACCCATTTCCAGGTCACCCTATCTATCAAAGCAAAGAAGTTAATAATAAATTCAACAACTGTCCTTAAAGATGGAAATTTCATCGTCGTAAAGCTACGACTCAGTTTTCTCCCAACGCGCCAGGTGTCGAATTTTCCAAAACCCCCTTGCACAATCCAGGTCAGCAAGATTCCAAAACGATACCATCGAGGAATAGAACGAATCCACAAGTTCCCTTACCACTTCTTCGGCCAGCTGCCTATTTTTCCGAAGTTATCCGACTAATGGGGTAGACAGAAGAACTTCAACTTAAATAGAACCTCATCCGATTTTTTTATATTTTTTTGGCCTTATCCGTTTAAGTCAATGGCCAAATAAAAAGTCGTTCTCTCAGCTGGCGTTTCGAACGGGTCTTTGATCCTGAGAATTCGGGAGCTGGTCAGGCCTCTCTCTATCATCGATTCATCGATAATATCGCGTAATTTTGATACTTAATGAAGAAGATTGGATTTTACTTATTGATTTAGTTTCTGTTTCGGCTTCCTGATTTTCTTTCTTTTCAGTCACGTTTTTTTTAAAAAAAGAGATTCAGGCCAATTTGCTGAAATTGCATGTTTACTTCCAACAGAATCAGTTTAAAAAAAAAAAAAAACTTTCTGTTTTGCCTATTTAAAACTTTTGGATTTTTTTTAATGACTATCAAAAACTTATTCACGAAGAGTTCTTTGTAATAATTACTCCACTCGTTTCATCACACGGAATAGGCACTGTCAAAATATTCAATATCGTTTAAGTTGTGCTGATTTTCTAGCTGATTCAGAGAGACCAGTGTTTGCGAGTTATACCGGCCGATCCAAAAAAAAAATTTCTTTAATTGAGGCAAACCTAACCTGGCAGGGTTGTAATGCTGTGATTAGTATCTGCGTTGCCTTCCCATTGCTGCCAGGTGAACGATTTTCTGATAGATAGGTTAAATATTTATACCATTTCAATCATTTTTGGCAGGCATTTTTAATTGAAATTCTGTGTTTAGTTGTTAAGTATATTCCCGCTACAATAAAAATAATTAGACTTTTCGTTAGTTTTCCGACGTATATTTAAAATGATGCGAATCTACCCGTTTTAATTGTAAGTTATGCATTTTTTCACTTGAAAACAGTACGCTTTAAAGCGACGTAAATTGTACGATACGTATGTAATCCGAATGTATATGTTTGTCCTAGACATGCTTACATAAATGTAATTATACAGCAATTTAATGTTCATTCAATTTAAAATTTAAACCATTTATTGCTTTTTACGTAACTTCGATTACAGTTAACTAACGGTATTTCCGTTTTCCGTATTTTACGCAGGGCTTCTCGACCCTTTTCAATCCACGTATTCCTTTTTGGGTATTACTATTCATATGTACCCCGTACAAAAACCCTTTTGTTTCATTGAAATGTGTTATATTGCCGGCCGCCTTGCCTAGTGGTCAGAGCAGTTTGCCTGTGATGGGGAGGTCCCGAGTTCGAATCCCGGCTTGAGCATGGGTGCAGTTTCTCTTTCTGTGTGTGAATGCGTTGTTATGCTGCTAATGGTTGCCCACCCCATATACAGGTCCTTGTGACATGTGTGTACTGTGGAAGTCGGACTTCACACCAAATTACAGTACAGTTGGAAAAGGGAAGCAACGCACCCCAAATTGCCAGACTGACTGGCTCACGACAACAACATCAACAACAAATGTGCTATATTAAATAGCCACAAATAACATTTATTAACTAGAGTACTAAATTAAGTTTGATCCCAGAGCACTGTAAAAACGATTCAGAAACGTTCCTGGAAAATAATGGGCAGCTGATGTGCCCAATTTCTGCCCGTAACGTATCTTGCAAAAACCAGGAACCTTTTCCATTAAAATCCAATAACCTTCCTGGAATTATCCTGGAAGCATCCTGAAAAATTCAAAAATCTTCCCGTTAAAAGCCTATCGCGTCTCTGGAACTTTAGAGTGAACATAAGTGGGTATATTGTAATATTTTGGTACCTTCTTGATTTATCAAGAAGGTTCCAAAAGCAGTATTGAAAACATGGGCAAAGCTTAGCCAGCCAGTATAAAGAATTTTACTTGCCTGCACTTCTTGCAAAGCTGCGTAGTCCACAGATCTATTTGCTCCCTTTAGGAGCTTAATCAGCCTGGACGAGCCACAATCGTATCGAAGCCGATACATTTTATAAATACGCTCAGTTAATTTTTAAACTGGGAGATTAAAATATTTTTCGCAACAATGAGAGGTCTGCATTCGTGCGACTTGTAGCAATTCAGGAAAAAATTTTACGATGATACTTGATTTCTCCAGGAAGTGTATAAAAAACCATTAAAATCCCGAAACGTTACACGGAAATACTCCGTAACGTTTCGGAATTTTTTTACAGTGAGGAATGGTAGATGCCAGTTTTTTTTATTTTTTGAAACTTTTTGATTCAAAGTTAGTGATCTTGTCTTCTATATTTTGCTTGTTAGTACGTTGTCGTAAACAACAAGAGGTAAGTCATAACTACACTTGCTCGTCCTTAGTGTTCTTTTTCAATAATACTCTAGTATTTAATTAAAAAAAATACATTGCAATATTTTTGTCTCAATGCAGGATCACACCATGTTAGTCAAACTTTGATCACAGTTCAATTTTAGTTTTATCAATATGATTTTATATATTTCTTGTCAGCTAACTGCGTACAACTGAAATAGTTTTGCACCCTCCCCCCCCCGCCCCCGGTTAATAACCATTGATATAAATTCCTTATGCTTCAGTTTTTCAAGAAGGTATCAATTTAGCAAGAAGTTTTATTAGTTTTGTCTGATTATAAAAAAAGTTTTAAAAAGGCGATTCTAGAAAAAATGTCTCGTGCGTTTTTTTATTTTTTCCAGCTAGCCAAAGCCTTTAAAAAATAATGCTGTTGATGCATGCTTTAATACACTATCAAAGGGTAACACTTAATCTCATACTTAATTAATAGTTACTTGAATAAAATAAAAAACTTAGCGCTACGCACGGGACATTTTTTCGAGAATCACCCGAAACTTATTTCAATTGCATTGTTTCAAGTCTCCTAAACACAAAAGCAAGTTTTACAGTGTCAAAAGATTGCTTTCCAATTCGCTATACAATAAATTCGCTGAATGAAGCATCGTTATATAGAGACACCACAATACGAAGGGGAAATTTTCGAAGAAACTTGGATAATTCCTACGCAACAGAAAATACCATTCTATTTTAACCTTCCACAAAAACACTCCACGATACCGGAACAAACAAGAATTCCTCCGCCAATATTCATCATCGAGGGGGGGGGGGGAGGGTCAAAGTATAGGGGCAGGGTACCTATTACTTTCAATAGTCATCCCCCAACGTGTGCCGCAGTCCCTCCCCCCCCCCCACCTGTCATATCAACTTCTCTTGTTTTAAGGTGATTTGGGGGAAGGTTCAAGAACTAGGCATTGTAAAGCGATAAGTACTGGGTGTTGTTGAAGAGGTTGATTGTTTACCTTGGCATGTGGGAGTAGTTGGTTGTTATCTGTTCCTGCTAATTATATTGGATCAAGTTTAAAACTAGATATGTTCAATTAAATCTGATCGACATAGCTTCCTGTATGTAATTTTACTGCGTATTTTGCTGGTGCTTCTGCAATTTCACTGACAGCGTTTTTGCTTAAAATAATAGTACGAACTCTGGCCTTGTTAAAATGTACCCGTCATTCAAAAACATGGGATCGGGAGCGTATTGAAGGGGGAGGAGTGACCTATCAGAAGCAGGTTTTCTATTAGGGTTTTTAGCAAAGTTCAAGATTGGGCTCAAAAACTGTTGACGACCTAGGAGAAAATCCCTGGATCATGTAACTAATAATATAATTTTAAAACTTATTTCGTTTTTTTAAATTTTTTCTATTGTATAGCAGGTTAATTATTAACCTAAAAATTCGTAAGTAAGAAAAATATATGATAACAAATACCAAAATTCACCTCGAAATAATTATTTCTTTGAGAAAATTTTTGTAAAAAGTTTGCGAAAATCGTCTGCTGAAAAAAAAAAAGTTTTATATTTTAGTATGGTTTTATTAATGTTTTGAGGCAATTACACAGATAGTATAGGGAAATAGCATCCAGGGCTAGATTGCCGTGGGGAGATAAAGGGCAGTATCTGCAAATTTTTCATTTTCCCTTCTTTGTCATTTATTTTACTTTAGTTTTACTGTGCAAGTTTGATTATTTGTTTTTTGCAGAAAATAAAACACGAATGAAACGGCAAATTCCAACGTTTTCCAATTGTTAGGATGAAATTCAAACCACGTTTCTTCAAATATCACTGCGCGGCCAAAAGAATTTTTTTTTTTTTTTTTTTCAAAATGCTTCTAACACCATTCTTGCAAATTCTTAATGAATGACGACCAACTGAAAAATGACCAACTTAATCCAAATATGACCACCGTTTTCCCCCACCTCGTGACACTTTTTGGAAATGGCTTCCCCAAATTTTAATTTCATTGTTCCACTGCTTCATATCTATTGTTTTTATTTGGAAGGGAGCATTATTTTAACCATTAAAATTCTTATAGGAGTAACAAATATACCACAATGTGAAACAACAGGAGAATTAGCATTTTACACTTTTAAATCAGCAGATTGACCTTTTATACAGCAAAAACAATGCTTTGAAACCCAAATACACAGGATTATTTCGGACAAACGCTTTATATCATTGATAGTTGAACTGCAGTAGTGTCGGACCGACAATCCAAGTACGTCATAAAGTTTCTTAAATTACTAACTGCAGTAGGGTCAGACTGACAATCCAAGTACGCCACATTGTTTGTTAAATTACTAACTGCAGTAGCGTCGGACTGGCAATCCAAGTACTTTACATTGCTTGTTAAATTACTAACTGCAGCAGTGTCGACTGACGACCCAAGTAAGTTCTAAAGTTTGTTAAGTTATTAATTGCATTATTGTCGGACTTACAATCCAAGTACGTGACATTGTTAGTTAAATTCCTAACTGCAGTAGCGTCGGATTTACAATCCAAGTAGGGGAACGTGAGGCAAAGTAAAATGATTAAGGTGACGGAGTTTTTTCAAAATGAATGAATCGAAAATTTATTTTGGAAATTACAGTAGAGAACATGGGGCAAAGTGAAATATTCAAAGTCAAATATTTTCTTTGCTTTTAGCTCCACCTGTCTGGTATTATTTTAAACATATAGTACCATATGTAGTCTATTTCAGTCAGGAAAAAAATACCACCAAAGATTAAAGCATTTGGAAACACAGACAATTTTCAAAAATTGTAACATTTTGTTGTAATATTTCGTTGTAAGTCAAAAATCATTTTTGTTACTATAAAATGATAAAGTTCCTGTTATTAACATTTTAAATATTAATTGAGACTTTCTAATACTCTGCGAAATATTTATTTAGTTAATATTAAGCTTATTTGTATTTTAAATATTTTCTACAATCAGTCAAGTACATACGGGGCAAAGTGGATAGGGCAAAGTGAAATAATTTGTTTCATTTACTCACTCAATCATTTAATATAAATCACCTACGTTTTCATTTATTAATTAATTCATTTACATTCGTTCATTTAGTAATTCACTTATTTATTCATTCATTCACTTATTTTCTTAATCATTCATTCTTTCACTCGTTCATTTATTTTCTTCATATATTATTAATTGATTAATTCATTTAATTATTCGTTTCTTGTTTTATTATCTTTTCATTTATTCATTTAACTTTTTATTTACTGATTCTTTTGATCAAATCTATCGATGAAATATTTTCTATCGAATAGAAAATATTTCATTAGAAAGATATTTTATTTTTCACTTTGCCCCATAAAAAACAAAGTTTGAAAATCTTCCACTTTTTTTTTTTTTTTTTTGAAGACTCAAATTTACTGCCAAAATTTAAAAATACTGTTTCAAAGCAAGTTTTATTATAAAATGATTTTATAGTAAAACTTACATTGAAACAGTATTTTTTATTTTTGGCAGTAAATTTGATTCTTCAAAAGTAAAGTGGAAATTTTTCACTTTTTTCATGGGGTAAAGTGAAAAATAAAATATCTTTCTAATGAAATATTTGTTATTCGACTATAAAATATATTTTTGATCAAAAGAATCAGTAAATAAAAGGTTGAATGAATAAATAAAAAGATAATGAAACAAGAAACGAATAATTTAATGAATAAATCAAATAGTAATATATGAAGAAAATAAATGAACGAGTGAAAGAATGAATTAATAAGAAAATAAGTGAATGAATGAATAAATAAGTGAATTACTAAATGATGGAATTTAAATGAATTAATTAATAAATGAAAACAGAAGTGATTTATATAAAATGTTTGAGTGAGTAAATGAAACAAACTATTTCGTTTAAAATACACCGCCAGCTCAGTTACTCCATCCGAGGACTGCAGTTTCGTGCTTTTTAGCAGTTAGGGCGGTAACTTACTACAAAATACCTTAGCTTTACCATCAATCTTTGAGTTGAACCTCACCATTGCTGCGGTCGCTCATCTGGCTTGCTAATTCTGCATTAGCTACCAGTTTGTTTGGCTCTCTTGGCTATTGACTCCCTTAAGAGATTTTTCTCCTCCAGCTCATGTGATTCCTATTCCGGACTGATGAGTGCTAAAAAGCACGAAACTGCAGTCCTCGGATGGAATAACTGAGCTGGCGGTGTATTTTAAGTATTTCTGACTTCCTGGCTTTAGGGCGATAACTTACTAAAAAAAACTATATCACTTTGCCCCGTATGTACTTGACTCATTGTACAATTTATTTAAAATATAAGATTAATATTAACTAAATTAATACTGCATTGAATATTAGGAGGTCTTAATTAATATTTAAATGTTAATAACAAGAACTTTATAGTAGCAAAAATAATTTTTGACTTAAAGCAAAACATTGCAATATGAGTATCAATTTTTTAAAATTGCCTGTATTACGAAACGTTTTAATCTTCGGCGGTATTGTTTTCCTGACTGGAATAGACAACATATGGTACTGCATAGTAAAAATAGTACCGGTAGGTGGAGTTTAAAGCAGAGTAAATATTTCAAAATTGCACTTTTCCCTGTTATTTCACTTTGCCCCATGTTCCCCTACATCACATTGTTTGCTAAATTACTAACTGCACTAGTGTCGAACTGACAATTCAAGTGCGTCACATTGTTTGTTAAATTACTATAATTTATTACATGATATATGCAGGAGTTGTACTTCTAATTAAAATAAAAAGCAAATGTTTTGCGGACTTATAGCTCACGCTACCACAAGGACGGACACAATGAAGGGGCGATGAGGCGATCGCCCCTCCCTTGAGAAAAATCTCCATTAGCAAAATTTGGATATCGAAGTTCAAAAGACGCAATTTCAGACGAACTTTGGTAATATTAAAGTTAGGAGAAGAGAGGTTCGGACCCTCCCACGGAATTTGTTTTGTGAAATGAAGTCCGAAACATTTATGATGAACATTTGCACACTTCAGTACGTTGTGAAAAGGATGTAAAAAAATTCAACCGCCCCCCTCTTGAAACATTTCTGTATCCGCCTTTGAGCCACCATAATTTGAAATTATTATTTATGTGAATCTAAAACTTTTTTGAAATTCTACAGATTTTATCCGGATAAAAGGGAGATCCAGATAAAAGGAAGCCGGATAAACGAGGTCCACTGCAGTTCAACGTAGTTTTGCAACAATACACGGTTTTATAACAGTTTGAACGATGAGTCTGTTGATTTAAGGATTTGATTTGTGGATTAGCCATTCTTCTTGGACTATCCGGATTTTCGATCATTCGAATCGCCTTTGTCCCAGTTGCAGTTAATCCGGATAATCAAGGATCTTCTGTATTAGAGAGATGTTGAGCAATGTGTTCTAGTTGAAAGATTGAAAAAAAAAAAGAAACAATTTCCGAAAAAAAAAGTCCTACAAAATTCGCCTGGTAAAAGATAGGCTTTTGTGTTTGTTGTGTTATAAAGGGTAAATTACATGCAGTTGAACAGCCGCTACGGCAAACTTCAAGGAAGCTCAAATTTTGTTCGTTGTTCAAGGACAACGAACAAAATACTTTTTTGATCGTTTCATAACATATACTTTTTTGAATTTAGTTTCAGTTTAAAATGCAGAAAAATTGATAACTAAATAAATGAACGAATAAATAAATCTAGGATTACAGTTTATTTTGTAACTAAAGATTTAGGCGGAGGGAAAATTTCTCCCTTTAAACCATCTTTGCTGCGCCGCTCCTTCAGGTTGATTGCTACTAGTGCCATCTATTGGTATGCTTTGTTTCTCTGTTCCATCAATGTCAATGAACAATTTTACGAAAAAGAACTTTTAGGATCTTAAGAAAATAATTTCACCGCGACGAAATGGACTTAAAAACAATCCACTCTGTACCAATTTTTTCCACTAGTCGATGTTATTTTTGTAACTACCAATAGCTCTTGTAACCTATTGCTTATATATATAATTTTAACTTTCTGATGAGCAAGTCCAAATTCTATATTCTTATTTTGTAATAATCATGCTAGTTCGTCTCTGAACAGTACGAGATGAACAGGAAGTAGAACGAAAGTTTTAATTATTTTCCTGAGCAGTGTTATGGAAGATCGCTTTTTGATTCCACTCGATCTCAGACGGTGTGATGAGCGTACTGTTCTAGTTTTGATTGGTCCGGCCGGTCACATTACCCCTTTCCACGAATATCTGTCTGAAAAATAATTACACGAACTTAATTTTTACGTCAAAATTCATCGGTCCTAGTTTTTGACATAAAAAATCTGTAACTCTGTCAAGAACTTCAGTGATTAAAAAAAAAATAACCAATTGACTTTGACACAATTGGAAGTCTTTGAAGAAGACATAAGTTCAAAGGATTCCGCGAGTAGTTAAAATTTAAAATATTATTTTAAGATATATTTTTCTAAAAATCGATAGGGGATTCCCAAAAAACACATATTGTGCAGAGGGTTCCATTAATCGATTAAATTTTAAACAACACATTTCTAAAAAATGGTTTTTTGTTCCATGAACTAAACGCATAGTTGACAAAGTTCCGTGAGTCGAAAATGTTATTTTCAGATTTTCCTTTCCAAAAATGGATTGTGGTTCCATGAAAAAAAAAAAAAAACTAAATAAAAAAAAAATAAATTTCAAAGGGTTTCTTGAGTCAATAAAAGTTTAAAGTATTTTTTTAAGATACACTTTTCTAAAAATGGAAGTGATTTCCCTAAGAACACACATAGTTCAAAGGGTTTAGAGAATCGATATAAATTTAAAACACATTTCCAAAAATTGACTACGGTTCCACGAATTAGACGCCTAGTTAACAAGGTTCCGCGAGTCGAAAATATTATTTGCAGATATCAAAAATGGATTGTGATTCCATCAAAAATAAATAAATAAAAAATGACTAAATTTCAAAAGATTCCTTGAGTCGATAAATTTTAAAAATATTATTTTAAGATATACTTTTCTAAAAACGGATAGGGGTTCCTCGAAGATCACACACTATTAAAAAATTTCCAGAAAATTTACGGTAATTGTTACTGGCATCCATGTTGCCAATACCTATTACCGTAAAAATCAAACGTTACAGTTAAATTTTACGGTTTCCTCGGTAGGCCACAGCAACCAATTGGAGCAGGGATCGCTTATTTCTCCGGTATAAATACCGTAAAAATCAGCGATGCTGTAAATCCGCCATTTTACAGTAACAATTACCAGAAAATCTTCCTGAATTTTTAACAGTGCACATGTTCTAAGAGTTCCGTCAATCGATAGAATTTTAAAATATACAATTCTAGAAATTTTGCCTCAACGAAGTTCCAAATAAATATCTTCATACTTTCATTCTGTACGTCTTTGCATCAGTTGTATGTACCCGGAGCAGGCCTCAGATTCGTTTGTTTTTCTTGCCCTCCTCCAGATCGATGATTGGAGGAATGTAATAGCTCATCGTCTGATGCCCACCATGCTGCCCTCCATCCACTTCAAAACGCAGCGTGAGTCCCCTTTCTGAAAGCTGCACAATCAGGCTTATTACTGTCTTGAAGTATGTCTGGGTCATGAACACAACAAGGTTTAGCACCAAGAAGTTAATTTAGGGCTGGAATCTATTTATTAGACTTTGATTTTCAATCTTTTATCTGGTGCAATTTAGCATTTGAAATCAGGGACCTCCCAATGGAAAGTCACGGTAGGTAACTGTGACCTTCAAAAATTTTCTTCTTCGGCAAATTTTGTCTGACGGTTCGGCAAAATTATCATCATTAGGCCTGATTTGGAGCTCCATTCGGCAAAATTCAAAGCACCGTTCGGCAAAATTTGGAACGCCATTCAGCAAAATCATCATCATTTGGCCAAATTTGGAGCACCATTCGGCAAAATTATTATCATTCGGCTAAATTTTGAGTTAAATCCGGCAAATTGAAAATTTCCACCCTCTCGAAAATTTAAGTTCGGGGCGCCCCTGCTTTAAATTTGTTTGTTGAACTTTTGAAGAAATGTTTTCTCTACTGATAAAGGGTTTTCTATCGATTTCTATTTATATACTTTCAAACAGAATTTAAAGTAATCTACTCAGATATTTGCTCGCCCCCCTTCTGTGTGTGCGTAGTGTCAAAATGGCACTTTCTTACAGCTTGACGATGGAATACTAACACGTGTTTTTTGGAGTCAAAAAAGATTTGAAAACTATCTTTCAATATTAATTAGAAGCGAAAGAAAATAAAAACATTTTTGCCTCCACACTAAGAAAAAATCTGAAACGTTACTGATTATTTCCGTGCATCGTTTCAGGATTTCCCTGGTTTTTATCCATTTCCTGAGAAAATCAAGTTTCAAGTTCAAAACGTTTCCTGGATCGCTACAAAATACTCAAATGCAGACTTCTCACTGTTATGTTGCGAAAAATATTTCTAGCTCGCTTACGTGCCGTCTAGGCTTATTTATAAGCTTCCAAAGGCAGCCAATAAACCTCTGGATTCCGTAGTTTGGCAAACATTGCTGGCGAGTTACTTTGTTGATACTTGGCAAGGCTGTCTTAGCTTTAGCCAGGCTGCAATTCTGCTTTTAGAACTTTCTTAATAAATCAGGAAGGCGTCAAGCTATTACAATAAATTACCTAAATTTACTTTGAAGGTTCCAAAGATACGACTGGGGCTTTTAAACGGGAAGATTTCTGAATTCTTCTGGAGGCTTCCAGGATTATTCAGGAAGGTTACAGAATTTTAGCGGAAAACATTCCTGTTTTTTGCAAGATATGTTACTGTCAGAAATTGGGCACATTAGCTGCCCATTATTATCCAGGAACGCTTCTGAATTGTTTTTACAGTGAAGCAGTGAAATTGAAAATCGAAACATAGCTCAGTTTAAAATATACTCCACAATTAAAAAGAAATAATAATTATTTAAAACTTAAAAGGGAAAAAGTCTTTTAAGATGATTAGAGGAGTGGAAAAAAGTTTTTTTTTTTTCTCCTCGGCTATTAAGTGTCTTAGTTGTCTCAATACAGATTCAGATGTTTTGTGCTATCAGTGTATTTGTATTTTCTACTTTTTTACTTTCTTTCTTTTTTTTTTAATTTTACTAGTCATATCTTGATGATTATGACAATTAGGCGAGAACTAGGAAGACGTTTTTTCTTGGTATCGGGCATTTTAAAACTTTCCCTAATTGTTCCCTAATAAGGTTTGTCTACAGTGAAATCCCGTTATAACGAATACCAACACAACAATGTCCGTTTCAAGGAATTTTCTCGATTTAATAACCAATACATTGTTTGAATTACATTACAACGAAATTCTCGTTACAACAAAGTATCCGTTTCAACGAAATTCATTTTCAGTCCCGATATAATAACCAATACATTGCTTGAATTCCATTACAGCGAAATTCCCGTTACCACGAACAAAATTCGCGAAGTCAATCACAAAGTCGCTATTTTGGAAATTCGGTAGCACAAATATTTTCGAAAGATATTGATAAAATTCAAAACAATAAAGTGCTGAAAAGGTAACACAATTCAAATCCACCATAAAAGAAATATCGAATGCAATGAAAACTAGCCAGAATACTTTCCTTTACCTTGAAGAACCGTTCGGGTTGAGGTGTCTGGCTGCTGCGAGGTACTTTGCCTCTCGTCACGACTCGTATCTGACGTGACGGCGGGGGTGGAAAAAGGGAGTGGAGTGATAAACGTAGGGGGATGCGATAAAGGTTACGATCTTGGTTTTCGCTTAGTTACGGTTGCGGTGAGAAGGCATTTTTCTTGCTTTCTCTTCTACACTGACATGAGGATGAAAGGTGGACTTTTTTGAACATATCTCTTGATGTTTCCTCCATTTCTTTTCAACTTAAAATTAATTGTTGCACCACGTTTTCCAATTGAAGCTATTTTTCTTTGTATTTTATTTAATTATGTTTTTTATTCAGAAACACCCGTTCTTTATTTATGCTTTAGTGCTTTGTTTGCTTATGCTTTTTAAGTTTTCGTTATAAAAAAGGGCGAAGTCACGAAACTTTCAAATTGTTCGTTCTACGTAGGTTGATCTAGAACCCCTTAAAAAAAGGACAGGCTGACTTATCCAACATTTTGGTTCCAAGACAGCTTTGGATCCAACCTTGTTTCTCGTATTTATTGATACGTTATAATATTAGTTGATTGTTATGTCGCAAAACAATTGATGATAATTTGAGTAAAATGGCACCTAAGGTAAATCTAAAAAAATAACACAGTTCACAAATTCAACAAAAATGCATCTAGAACTGTTTACTCTAATGAACCTCAGTTTCACACATTTTTTGTTTTAAATTTGTATTAATTCAATCTTCTTCATTTACAAAACAAAATAAACAAACATCAATCAGGCAACACATCTAAAGCTTGGGAATCAGTTTTCTGCAACGAGGCCTATGTACAAATACTTATTTTTTCCTCCGACAATTTTGGAACCAAAATGTCGGATAAGTCAGCTCCCCTTATATAGTTGCTTTAGGTTGATCAATAGACTGATCATATGCTTTTCAAAAGGTAAATAAAAAATTAAGTCACAGAAAACTAATTATGTACGTGTAGTCGGAGAGAGGAAGAATGAATCATAAAGGTTTAAGAGCCATGACATTAGTAATGTGACCTTGATAGCCATCCAAATACATGTGGTTTTGTTTTCGCTTACGGAAAAACGGGAGCTAAACTGTAATAAAATTTCGAAACGTCACAGATTACTTTCGGGCAACGTTCTGGGATTCCACAGATTTTCATCAATTTCCTGTGAAAATCAAGTATCTTTGCTGAAAAGGTTTCCTGAATGGTTACAAGTTGTATGAAGGCAGATTTCTCACTCTAGTGTAAAATATTTTTAACTACCAGTTCAAAGATTAATTATGCTAATTTATTAAATTTTTAGCCTTCAACTCAATTGCGTTCCGTCCAATTCGACTGAGCTCCAAATGGGAGCGAAATAAGTGTTTGGATGCCGTAGCCTTGCAACAGTTACCGACACGTCAAACGCTGGTGCAGTACAAGCAATTCTATCTTGGCTTTCACCATGGTTTGCGATAATACGATAAGAGCTTCAATGTAAATTCAGGATGATTACCACAGGTGTTTTTGCCTATCTAAGCTTTCTCCGAAGGTTCCTGAGTTGTTCCAGAGACATAAATGGCCTTTTGCCGAGAAGATTCCTGAAGTTCTCATTAAAACTTCCAAGATAATTTTAGAAAGGTTACTGGGGTCATTTTCTCTAAACTGCGCTAAATTCTTGTCCTCGCTCCAAAAATTACAAATTTTGTTGTACAGAAATTAAACTAGCACTAGAATGCCTTAACAACATGTTTACATGTTTGTAAAACAAGCTAAAATAAACTCTCTATTATTATTATTATTATACATTTAAATATTTCTTTTACATGATAAATGTCATTCCCCTGTGTGTCCCTACCTCCACCTTAAAGCAAAATTAGCTCTGGAAGCCATGCATATGTGTAACGAAATTGTTGTTTAACCTATTTACAACTGTTTTGCAATGTTGTAAAATAGAAAAATAAAGACTTTTCAAAGTTTGCACTATTAAAAAAAAAAGCAAAAAATGTTCTTTGATGTTTTGTCATTTTCCTGTCGAACAATAGAATGAATTTTTCTCACATCTGGTAATAGTTATATTAACCCATAATATAGTTTTTGAATTGTGGCCTCATTATAGAAATAATCTTAATTGGTTCTTTTTGCAAAAATACACGGAGTCAGTTATAATTGCGTGACCTCAAGTTAAATCTCATTAAGTATCTCTAATAGCTGTCATTACCTTGTCTCTGATAATTAATTTTGTAATAATCACTCAAAGAGGGATTGACTCTTGTTTGTATAGAATTTTTCCACCTTACTTTAAGTGACACTGATTTTTGTTGTTTGCAGTTATGACAACATATAAGTTGACTTAAATTTTTGTCATTCCCCTGTCACATGTAAGGGAAACAAGCGACCACAATAACCATTTTTTACGCACTACCACATTGGATCTTTTTTTAATTTCACAAAAATGGTGTTTCCTTTTCCAACGGAAAATATAATACCGTCAGTAAAATGTATTATTTCCTATAAGTGTCAGTCCCCTGTCACAGGGAATGTCATTCCTTGCCTTGTCCAAATTGCGCTGTTTAGGGAAAACGACCCACTGACTGTTAACTGAAACGTTCCTGGTTTTTGCAAGATATGTTACTGGCATAAATTGCGTACATTAGCTACCCATTATTTTCCAGGAACGTTTCTGAATTGTGTTTACAGTGTATGCGTGACGAACAAACCAAAAGCTGCATTGAAATTTTGCTTCCTACTTAATATCAGCCGCTGAAGCATATATGATGCTAGAGTAACCTTATGGAGTATCTTTACTGCCATATAGTGCAGTTAGAAGGTTCAAAATGTTTGAAAATGGTAGAAAACCGATTTCGAAAGAATGTGAACCAGGTGCTCTTGTAACTTCTACACTGTAAAAACGATTCAGAAACGTTCCTGGAAAGTAATAGACAGCTGATGTGCCCAATTTCAGCCAGTAACATATCTCGCAAAAACCAGGAATGTTTTCCACTGAAACTCAGTAACCTTCTTGAAATTTTACTGAAAAAACCAGAAATCTTTCCATTTGTCTCTCGAACTTTAAAGTAATCTTAGGCAGGGATAATATAACAGCTCCTAAGCAGGATTACAATTATGGCCAAAGTTAAGCCAGAATTGCAAGTAACGATTGCAATCCTTGCAAAGCTAAATAGTCCAAAAACCTATTCGCTCCCTTTGGGAGCTTAAACAGTCTGGACAAACCGTGATTAAACTTAAGTCGATACACCTTATAAACACTCGCAGTAAATCTTTAAACTGGGAGCTATAAATATGTTTTACAACAGAGAGAAGTCTGCACTCCTGCAACTTGTAGCCATTCAGGCATATTGTAATAGCTTGGCACCATCCTGACTAAACTAAGAGACTAGCAAAAGCAGCATTGCAAGCTAAGACGGAATTGTCAGCTAGTATCAAGCATTTTACTCGCCTGCGATTCTTGCAAACCTGCGCAATCCATAGACCTATTTGCTCCCTTTAGGAGCTTAATCAGTCCGCATGGGCCGCAATCGTATCGAAGCCGATACACTTTATAAATACGCTTAGTTAATCTTTGAACTGGGTGCTAAAAATATTTCTCACAACAGTGAGGGGTCTGCATTCGTGCAACTTGTAGCAATTCAGGAAACTTTTTGACATTAATACTTGATATTTCCAGGAAGTGGATAAAAACCAATGAAATCCCCAAAATTTACGCGGAAATACTCAGTAACGTTTCTGAAATTTTTTACAGTGTACAACGGGAGAAAACGTCAGCTTCGCTGCTGTGACAGTGGGATGCAGTGGCGCACACAGGAATTTTTCATAGGGTGGGTCCAGGATCGAAGGTCTACCATTCTCGTATCATACTCCAACACGCATTCAGACATTCTTTTGATTTTATCGATTGTCGGGAACAAAAACATTAAAGAATATATTGAATAATTATTTATCATTATAGTTAATAAAATTATTTATTATTTCTTAAAAGCATTGTACACTACAGAAATATTCCAATTACAGTGGCAACAATACAGAAAAAGCAATTAAAACGAACTATACATTTAAAATATTAAAACATAATGACTTAAAATTGTAAAATGACAAGTTAAAAATATCTAAATTACGACAATGAATGTTAAAAAGCTTGTAAAATTTAAAAAGACAAAAATTATCAATATAGTTCCGTCTGGTAAAAATATTTTAAAAAGAAGAATGACTCCTAAGAGTCCTACTTGGGAGAGCAAGTATCGAATTGATGATATCTGAGCAGTCAATTAAATTATGTAGAACCTTGTAGAAAAAAAGAAGACACAAAAGCTCACGGCGTGATTTAAGACTGGGAACATTATAAATATTACATATATGAGAGTAAGAATAAGTTTAAAAGTTTTGATTATTAGTTCTGTAACATAAGTAATAAACAAATTTGGATTGAACCTGCTCAAGAGTTTTAGATTTATTATTGTAATAGGGATTTCAAATAAGATAATTCCAGTACTCGAGTTTGGAGCGCACAAGGCAAAAATAAATAATTAATTTATTAATGATAAATACTTAATTAAATTACCAGAAAGCACAGAAATGAATGTTACTTTCTCATAGTTAAAAATAAAAACAGCGAAGCAAAATCATTGTTACAGAAAAATTTATGTTCACATACAGTTCGAGTTTGCAGGGGAAGAAAGAGAGAAAATAAATTTTACTTTTTCTCTTTTTCATCTGAAAATTATTATTACCTTTTCTAGGAATTATTTTACGTTCTACATACATTATTATTGTCAATCGAAATAAACTCAAGGGCGATGGGAGGGGTCCGGACCAGGGTTGCCAGATTTAAGAACAGTAAATACGGGACAGTCTTCTAAGAGAGAAAGTGGGGGGGGGGGGGGTGATATTTTTGTGTTTGAGGGCAATTACTGGTTGTGGTGTATTTTAAGAGGTTATAAACAATCATGTCTCAATAGTTTTCTAAAGATTTCTCTCAGTATGTTTATTTGCGAGTACACTTTTGGAGGAGCTCTAACTGAAAGAAGAAATCAAGCAATAGAACAAAGTTCAGTATACAGATCGACGTTGATAGGAACAGGTGCTAATTAGTTTAGTCACATTTTTCGTTTTACTTTATTTTTTTACCTTAAAATAATGTCTCGTAGTATAAAATATTGTTTTTAGCTAGAATACGGGACCTAAGCCGTCCCGTATGGAAGTTCCCCGGGACACGGGATAATTTTTCAAAATACGGGGCTGTCCCTTGAAATCCGGGACGTCTGGCAACCCTGGTCCGGACCCCTTGGACCCTCTCCTTCCGTGCACCACTGTGGGATACTGTCATACTGTACATAACTGTAACTTTCTTCCTTAACAACTTTCGTTTGTTCTTTTCAAATTTTAAAAGATCTGATTACTATTTTCTCCTCTCATAATTTTTGTGTGTGTTGAATATATGTAAAAGCTCCGGAAAGGAATTACGGAACATATTCTACCTCTTTCGTTCCGAAAAATAAATAAATGAAAGAATCTACCATGATCCCAAAGTTCACCGGCCCTAATTTGCAACAATCACTCTGATTTTCTGACACCTTTTTTTTGCTCTCAAATCGTCTTCCATAATTTAGTTTTCTTATTATACAGTTTTAGGTTGTAATTGTAGTTGGAATTATTGTTATTAATCTTCAACCATCAATTAAAATGACTAATATTGGGTGTTTTTCTTTCAGCAAAAATTCAAATGACCAAAAGTTGTGAGATAGTTTCGTTTCTTAAGCCCTACTGTACTTAGTTTTTAGTACGATAAAGTTCAGATATTTTGCTGTGAATGATATCAGAAATCGAAATGTTTACACACTTAATTTGAATATATTCCTTCATGAGTTACCTAATTATTATAGATGACAGCTCAAAATTCTGGTGATGCCACTCGAGGTTTCGATAAAAGTATCAGTTTCTTGCTTTTTAAGTTCTTAACTTCATTGATTTTCTATCCCGTCAAGAAATTTCGTAAAATTATGCTCTCAGTTTTGACTGACGGCTGGTATTTTTTCCTCAAACCATTACTGCGGTACAACAGTTTGAGAACTAGTCAACGTTATTCATATGATAACCGATGAATAAACGACCTTAAATTATCCATTCTTTTCGTTTTCCAAATTAGATGCATCTAAATAATTTATTGCCTTTCTTCAGGTTAGATAACCTTCAGCGAAAAAAAATAAATAAAATCTAAACCACACCCAAACGGATGCTAGCGTCCGTCGAGTTCTTTATTGACTTCATCGACAAGTCTCGCCAAAGATTTAAAACGGATCCTTCTTCTCAAGAGAACGAACAGCAGAAAGAAATCTCTTCCATACCACCTGCTCCACAATTAGGCGACAGTTTAAAAACTTATACAAGAAGATAAAATACAGCCTGAGTAACGGGGTTCTGCTGCCCTTATGCCTATAAGCTCGTTGGTTGTCATTATTGTTTCTACGACTTCCGCTAGAAAATTCCCTCATTAAGATTCTTCTAGCATAGAACGAAGTGAAGGGTGAGTGGATACCTTCCTGCTGGCACGTGGTTGAGGGGTCGTGCGTAATTGAACTCTTGTTCCATCAGCTTCTGTTATGTACGTTGGATGTGTTACTTTCTTCTAATCGTTCAATTCCTCCTGCATTCTTGACTGTCTGCTGGAGCACGTTCGAGGTGTTACTTTCAAATCCTTTGATTTCGTCAGCAACAAAAGGATTAGGGATTGACCTAAAACATTGATTGTCTTTAACAGATTTAACTGTTTCATTCCATTTTGAGGGTTTATTACCTAATCTTCTTCGTTAATTACTGAATGTTTTGCTTTCTATGCTCGTATGCTTGAAATGTTCGTGTTGGCACGTGGTTGAGGGTTCGTACTTAATTGAACTCTTGTTCCATCAGCTTCTGTTATGTACGTTGGATGTGTTACTTTCTTCTAATCATTCAATTCCTTCTGCAGTCTTGACTGTCTAAACTACTAAAGTGACTTGACTAAAGTGGTGCACGTTCGAGGTGTTACTTTCTAATCCTTTAATTTCATCAGCAACAAAAAGATTAGCAATTGACCTATAGAGTTTGATTGTCTTTAACAGATTTAACTGTTTCATTCCATTTCGAGGGTTTATTACATAATCTTCTTCATTAATTACTGGATGTTTTGCTTTCTATGCTCGTATGCTTGAAATGTTCGTGTTGGCACGTGGTTTAGAGGTCGTACGTAATTGAACTCTTGTTCCATCAGCTTCTGTTATGTACGTTGGATGTGTCACTTTCTTCTAATCATTCAACTCCTTCTGCAGTCTTGATTGTCTGCTGGTGCACGTTCGAGGTGTTACTATCTAATCCTTTTATTTCATCAGCAACAAAAAGATTAGCAATTGATCTATAAAGTTTGATTGTCTTTAACAGGTTTACAAATAAATACAAATACAAATGTGACGACCAGCAACAGGCTCTGGGCCCAGCTAGGCTGGTCCTAGTCAATTAATTAGTCCCCAATGAAGATCAATGGCCCTCTTAAAGCTATCCACTCCCTTGCTCATTACCGCCTCTTCCGGTAAGCTATTCCAAGTGCCCACGACCCGGCTGAAGTAATAGTTTTTCCTGATTTCCGAGTTAGCCTGAGATTTAAATAGCTTAAAACAATGACCCCTTGTCCTGCTTTCCCCGCAAAAATTTAATCCATTTACATCTTTCATTTTGATAAATTTAAATAACTGAATCATGTCCCCTCTGACTCTCCTTTGCTCCAGGCTATACATGTTAAGCCTATTAAGTCTGGTATCATAATCTAAATCTGAGAGTCCCTTTACTAATTTAGTTACCCTTCTTTGAACCCTTTCCAATACAAAAATATCTTTCTTCAGATAAGGCGACCAAAACTGAACAGCATACTCCAAATGAGGTCTTACTAAACTCCTATATAAAGGCAGAAGAACTTTCTTAGATTTGTTTGAAATAGATCTATTGATGAACCCAAGCATTTTGTTGGCTTTGTTACTAGCAATACTGCACTGTTGACTAAACTTGAAGTCCTGATTTATAAAGACACCCAGATCCATAACATTTTCTGCCTGATTTATGACTGAACCCTGTAAACGATATCTCATACGCTTATTTCCATGACCTAAGTGTAGCACTTGACATTTCCCTACATTAACTGCCATACCCCATTTATCTGCCCACTTAGTAATGTGATCTAAATCCTCTTGCAGCTGTTTTACTTGTTCTTCATTTTCGACAACCCCCATAACTTTTACATCGTCAGCAAAACAATTCATGCTTCCAGAAATATTTTCATTGATGTCATTCATAAATATAATAAACAAAAGAGGCCCTAAAACTGATCCCTGAGGAACCCCACTTAAAACATCACTCCAATTAGAATGATTTCCTCTCACAACTACTCTTTGCTTCCTACCAGTAAGCCAATTTCTAACCCAAAGTAAAGTTTTTCCTCCTATTCCAATGTCAGCTAACTTGCTGAGAAGAGCAACATGCGGTACCTTGTCAAAAGCTTTTTGAAAATCAATATAAACAACATCCACACATTTTTTGTTATCTAAAGCTGAGGTAACCTTGTCGTAGAAATGCAATAAATTAGTAGTACAGGATTTACCTTTCCTGAAACCATACTGCAAACTAGTCAACAGACTATTAGTCTCTAAGAACATCATGATCTTAATTTTGATCAAAGTTTCGAAAATCTTACAAATCACCGAAGTCAAACTTACGGGTCTATAATTCCCAGCAATACCTTTAGACCCCTTCTTGAAGAGTGGCGTTATGTTAGCCAGCTTCCAGTCCTCTGGCACCGTCCCCGAGTTATAAGAAGCATTAAAAATACTCAAAATAACATCCACTAATTCCTCTGCACATTCAACTAAAATTTTTGGATAGATATTATCTGGTCCCGGAGCTTTAGTTGCTTTAATCTTTTTCAAATGAAATAAAACCTCCTCCCTGGAAAATACAAAATCCTCAAGCTGTATAATAGCTTGTGTCTTGTTAGTGTCAACTGTTGAGATACAGTTATCGTTAAACACACTGGAAAAAAAGTTATTTAGAACATTTGCAATATCCCTATCGTTTTGGATTAAATTTCCATACTCATCAACCAAAGGCCCAATTTGACTGTTTCGAGCTTTCCCAGAATTAGCGTAAGCAGAAAACCTCTAAGGGTTCCCATCAATGTCATCTGCTAGCCTTTGCTCCAATTCCCTTTTCTGAATCCGTACCAAATACTTAAAATTTCGCCTTGCCTTACCATACTGGAGCCTCTCCGCACTCTGACCAGTTTCTTTAAACTTACGAAAAGTGGCTTGCTTATAATTAAGAGCTTCTTTAGTCTCCCTGGAGAACCACATGGGCCAAATTTTGGTACTAACACCTTTTCTCCTAAATGGAACATAGTCCCCAACGATTTTAGCAAGTTTATCCTTAAATTCCGTCCACTGCTGATCTACGTCGTTATTTTCCAACCCTGACGAAAAAACCTCTTTCAAACTCTGCCTAAGTGCAACAAAATTGGTGTTTCTGAAATTGGGCACAAACCTAAAATTATCATCTTTGCACACTTCAAATTTAACCCGGAGCCTAATGCTGTTATGATCACTTTCTCCAATATGCTCCCCTACACTCAACCCCTGAACAAAACTACCTATGTCACAAAAAACTAGATCCAAAATGGCCTCCTCTCAAGTTCCCTGAGTTACAACTTGATCTAAGAAACAGTCACCAATTACTTTTAAAAATTCCTCTTCTTTGCCATTACCAGGATAAAAATTATTCCAATCAATACCCGGAAAATTGAAATCCCCCATTATGATAACGGATCCCTTACTGGACATGTCACTAATAATACGGTACACCTGTTCATCTTGTCCCTGGTTTGAATTAGGTGGCCTATAAATGTTTCCAAAGCGTAGCTTTTTGCCCTTACTGCTCATCAACTCCAGCCAAACCATATCAATATCAGTAGGCTTATCATTTATGACCAATTCATTGCAAATAAAATTGTCTCTAACATAAAATAAAACCCCACCACCTCTTTTACCTACTCTATCCTGTCTGAACAAATTATACCCAGCAATATGTAATAACTCTGCATCAGATTCGGTAGCCCACGTCTCTGTAATTCCAATAACATCCAACTTCTCAACCATAACTATGCTTTTCAATTCATCCATCTTGTTCCTAATACTGCGAGCACTGGTATAGAAAACTTTAAGCATGCCTAAGTTGCTTTTATTTAACACCCTGAAATTTCCTAAATTACAATTGTTAAGATTACTACTCTTGTTCGTCACTTTATTTCCTTTCCTAGCAATACCCAAAAAAATTTCATTCTCTCGATACCTGATGCTTGAACCATGCCCCCCATTCCAACTTAGTTTTTTGACTCCGAAGCCCTTAAAATTAATCCACTAACCATTTTGACCCCTGTAGAGCTCAGATGCAGGCCATCCCTAGCAATCCAATCCCGTTTACAATCACTCCATACATCAATGAACCTGATACTGCGCTTTTCGCAAATTGACTTCAGTAGCAAGTTCATACACCTCGCACGTTGATTTAGCCAGCTCCTTTGCACTCCATACCTGGGAAGCAAACCAACCACTTGGACATTCGTCGAAAAGCTGGTTGCTTTATCCAACAGGGATTCCCATTCCCTAGAAAACTCCTCATTTTTACTGTGGCCTACATCATTTGTTCCCACCCACAAAGTAACCATATCCTCCTTATTCAATACTCCCTTCTTTTCAGCAACCATATTAATGTCTTTTACCCGAGCCCCTGGTAAACAACACCTAGCCACCTTACGCTTTACTCTCCCAACTGTGTTACCCACCTCCCTTACCATAGAGTCCCCCAAAATTACACCCTTAGTTTCCCAATCTAACTCCTCATTTGAAACTTCCCCCTGAATCTCTGGAACATTTATACCCTCTACAACTGGCCTACACCCTAATGCTAACTGGGCTTCCAAAACTAGCATCTTAAGTCTTAAGTCTGAGAGTTCAGCACATTTAGTGCAAATATAATCCTCCTCAAAAACAGACTCATTTTCCCCCTCATACAGGCAGAACATATGACATAAATCACAACAGATCCACCTGTCCCCCTTCCCACTCTTTACCTCTTTCATAATGCATATAACACCCATTTCTACTCAGTGAATATGTTCCAAAAGGCAAAACAGAAAGATAAAAATGCAAAAAAACACAGAATAAATACTAAAAACAGCAGTAAATAAACAGTTGCTACACCCAATAAAGCACACAAGATCAAAAACCAGGAGATCACCACATGTTAGGCTTAACTCCAAAAAATGCAAAAACACTTCAAGAATACAATAACAGCAAAAATGAGCCCCCAAAACACGATAAAACTATTGGAATAAAACAGTTAAACACGTTTAACTGTTTTATTCCATTTTGAGGGTTTATTACCTAATTTTCTTCAATAAATGCTGGATGTTTTGCTTTCTATGTTCGTAATCTTAAAATGTTCCTGTTTGGCACGTGATTGAGCGGTCGTACGTAATGGAACTTTAGTTCAACCAGCTTCTATTATGTACGTTGGACTTCCTTCTAATTTTTCAATTCCTGCAGCAATCATGACTGTCTGGTGTGCACGTATGAGGTGTCATTTTCTAATTTGCTTTTGTAAGCAACGAAAGGAATAGGGAATAATCAGTAAAATTTGATTGTCTCTAATAGTCAATCCTCTGTTATTTTGTTTTGCGAGTTTATTACTTAATCTTTTGCACAGGACCGGAACTAGGGGGAGGGTCGTTTTAGCCCGCTCGTATGGTTGTTAGCCATATTGCAAATCGTAATATAGTGTTTTATATACATGCAAGGGCTGTTATGACCAAGCCTCCTCCCTCCCTCTCGATTGCAAATTCCGGTTGCATTTATAATCGTACTTTCGATTTTTGTATCTTTTTTTTTTTTTGCTTCTTTGGGAACAAAGGATTATTAAGCAATCTAGGAAATTTGATTGTCCCTAATTTGACTTTGTTGTTTTCTTTTGAGACATGCTCAGGGCCACAACAACAAGGAAAGGGTTTGGAGGTCTGCCCACACAAATTCATTGATTTTGAGCCATGAGGCTAATCCTAGTTTGGTACTTAAACATACATGTAAAGACTGACTTCCCTTCCCCCGAAAAAAAAAGGAAAATGCTTTAGTACTTTTACATTGCCTATCTGGTTTTTGCGTTTTATCTTAGTATGCTTAAACCATTACTGCTGCCGCATGGTTGAGGATTAGTGAATAATTGACCAGTTCAATGAACACACTTTCAGCACCAATTAAAAGAAATTTGACTACAACTCCCTGTAATGTCCAATTCTTGAAAATTGGTGTTTACAAATTTCCGGAATTATTTGATCAGCATAGCACTTACTTTGCCGTTATATCTCTAACTGTTTTGCTGTTATGTCATTTCAAAAAAGGGAACTCCTTTTTCAAGCACCGTGTATTAGTACTCTTCAAATGCTATTTTGAAGTTTACGAAATTTGTTCATAACATAACATTGAGTGCAAAGAAACATATTATTTTAATTGCCAAAGACAGGAGTTTAGCGGGGGTCAGGGGGGGGGGATCAATACATGTTGCGAATACTATAACATGGTGGTTTATATATATGCAAAAACCAATTACCAAAGAACCACCCCCAGAAGGTAAGGCAGCACTAGTTGTTGGAGAACATTAACTTTAGTTTTATTAGTTTGGGATCACCTCATCTCCTACTTTTCATTGATTAACGACCTATATATAATTACACTACATGAATTCATATGCTGCATATAATTAACCTTTATTTGTTGATGAGCACTACGGCACTATATTTCATTGGCTAACGAGCCATATATCACTACATTTCATTGGTTAACAAGAATCATATCCTTATGTTTTTTTTATAAGTACAGATGAGAAGTACTAAAGCATTTAATTTGCAACCATTTTATGGTTAATTAGTAAAGTTTGATTTATTTTTTTTAACGTTTGCGTTTGCATTGGGTCTTTTTAATGCTTTTTTTTTGGTTTTATTGAAAAATCTTTTACATTAGCATTGAATTGTTTTTATCTTGCATGTTAAACAGGCATTTTGCTACAACCACTTGATTTCAACCTTAACATTTGCTTCTTCAAGTTTGCTATTGAAATAAGGAAAGCAATTTTTTCAAAGTCCCTCCCTCCCGCGAGAAACATCAAAAAAAAAAAAAAAAAAGACAACTTAACATGACTGCCTTTACGCTCGTCTGTATAGACTTTTTTGGTGGATAGCCCATCATTTCCCCTTTGTTTGTTAACTCATCTCTGTTAGTCTAGCCCTTACGAAGTCAAGTATCTTTTTCGATACTGGATGGAGAGAAGCTGTTTAACTCATTTATTTTCTTGATACTTTTGTTTTTTGAAAAATTGGGCTGTACTATTGGCTTTTAGCATTATTGATTAAAAGATCTCTAAAAATGTGGAACATGGCATCAAAAATTGAGAGAGGGGGGGGGGGGGCTTCGTAGAATTTTCCCTTCCAATTCAAAGTTCCATTCTTTCACTGTAAAAAAATTTCGGAACGTTACTGGGTATTTCCGTGTTACGTTTCGGGATTTCAATGGTTTTTATCCACTTCCTGGAAAAATCAAGTATCATTGTCAAAAAGTTTCCTGAATTGCTACAAATTGCACGAATGCAGACTTTTCACTGTTGTGAAAAATATTTTTAGCTCCCAGTTTAAAGATTAATCTGAGCGTATTTATAAAAAGTATCGGCTTCAATTCTATTATGGCCAGTTCGTACTACTAAAGCTCCCAAAGGGAGCGAATAAGTATGGACTACGTTGGTTTGCAGGAGTTGCAGGCGAGTAAAACTCTCGTTACTTACCTGCAATTCTGGCTTAGCTTTGGCCATGTTTACAATAATGCTCTTGGAATTGCCTTGATAAATCGGGAAGACGCCAAGCTGTTATAGCTTCCTAAGTTCGCTCTTATTTTCCGGAGACACAACTGGCTTTAAACGGGAAGATTTCTGAACTTTTCAGAAGGGCTTCCAGGGTAACGTCACAAAGGTTACTGAATTTTAGAGGAAATCGTTCCTGGATTTTGCAAGATAGGTTACTGGCAGAAATTGGGCACATCAGCTGCCCATTACTTTCTAAGAATGTTTCTAAATCGTTTTTACAGTGTATGAAATAACATGAGAAAATAATTTTTAGTTTTCAGTTTCATAAAATTTATCAATCCATCCTTTTAAAAATCATTTTTCAATCGATCGTTTATTCGTAAGTCTAAGAAGTGAGGGGACAAGGCCCCTTTTACTTTTGACAGTAAAGGGGCAGTTGTTCCTCTTGTCCCCTTGTGTGAGCCTATGCACAACACGATATCATGTCGTTCAGGACTTCCAGCACTGCACAAATCCTTTTCAGGGAACCCTACTACACGGCATTTTCTGAAGCTTCTTCGGAATTCTCATCCAAAGTTTGAAACAACTATTTGCTAGCATTTGATATTCATAATGACACTGATGTATTTGAAGAGGAGGTTTTAAATGATCCAGTAAAAAAAAAAAAAAGAAAGAAAAAAAGAAAAAGAAAAAAAACTTTACAAAGACATGAATAGAAGATTAAAGTAAAACTAAAGTTGAATATACTGTGTTTTTCTCCCATTCTTTGTTTTAAAGTCATAGTGATAACAATACTAATTATTAATTATTTTTAAGCGAGTGTTATAAGGGCCATTTCATGTGCCGGTACGGGACATTTGGAGTGGTTTTGTCAGTATATTTTGTGTTATAAATACAAATAAAACAAGCTAGAAACTTTATTTTTGATAGCAACAGTAAGGATTTGTCATAAGAATTACCAATACGAATTATTAATTATTTTTAAGCGAGTGTTATAATGACCATTCCATGTGACGGAACGGGTCATTTGGATTTTATCAGTATATTTTGAATTATAAATACAAATAAAACAAGTTAGAAATTTAATTTTTTAAAGCAACAGTAAGGATTCGTCATAAGAATTACATAAAACAAATGCTATCATTTTTAAGTAAAATAATGGGGTCGTTTCCAAAATTTTAAAAGTATTTTTTTGTGAAAGAGCGTGTTTAAAAATATAGGATCTGACCATTTTTTAAATAATTAGTTTAAGTTTAATATTTTTAAAAAATTACTGAAATGTGTGCGCTTTCATTGTTTACGCTTCTGTCGTGACATCACAAAAGATGAAATGCCATTCTGTGTTGCCAATCACAGAGCAAAATATTTAATTCACATCTTTACTCACGCGTATTGGCAACGATATGACGATATGGTTGATAGCAAGTGTAGAGCGCAATTTTGATTCGCTTGTTGATTATCATAACGTGGAACAGCGGTAGAAAGATGCGCCAAAAAGCATCATTTGTGACGTCATAAAGACCACGCCTTGTTTTCAAAATCGGAAATTTTAAAAAATTAATTAAAAAATAACTATTGGGAAAATGAAAGTATTTTATGGGTCCATGTTATTTTTTTTACTCATTCTATGAATTTCAGTGACTAAAAGTAGTACTTTTGACTGAAGGAAACCACCCCATTGAAGAATTTGCAATAAAATGCCCGTGACAGAACGGAACTCGTACATGTCCCTTCCGTCACGGGCATTTTATTGCAGGTCGTTCAATCATTTTCTTCAAACTGTCTAACTTTTGATGTTCTACATAGTTCTTATGACAAATCTTTACTGTTACTATCAAAAGAAAAATTTCTAGCTTGTATTATTTGTATTTATGAAACAAAATCTAGTGACAAAACTACTCCATATGTTCCATTCCGTCACATGGAATGGCACATAAATGAATAATTACTAGCCCGTCGAAACTCTTTGGTTTAATTTATTGAATATTTTCTCATTATAAATGAATGCGAAAGAAAGAAGCAATTTTCGATTTTGAAAATCCTTCATTACAGATTTTTCTTTTCAATGCACATAAACATTTTCAATAGCTTTTTGTTTACAGCGAGGTCAAGATAGATTTTTCCTCAGAATTAGCAAGTTTTGCTGAATGTAAACGTCTTTTCATGATTAGCGAGTGGATTTTTCGGTTGGCCAAATTCTTTTATTCTAACTACTAACATAGCCTGTAAGATGAAACAAGCTTGCTTCGTCTGTAAAGAACACAAAATCAACTTTTCAATTCTATTTTTCAATTCATTTTTAATACCCACCTCAGGACAAATTAAATTCAGTAAATACTTTAAAATACGAGGACTAAACGAACGGTTAATAAAACAGAGAAATGCGTTTTAGTATAACTGTCCGATCGTTCATTCATCTAAATGTGTCTGTCTGACTTCTTCACTCCCAAAGAATGAATTGGCCATTGTTTTTAAATTAACTATTAGTTCTGGTTTTACGCTCAGAAAATTCGTTTAATTATTTAATATGCTCCTATCCAAACATCGACTATCTCGTACAGTGAAGAATTAATTATATTAATTTTAAAATATTAGTTTTATTCATTTATTACTGTTAATTACATTATTATTACTATTATTGCTTTTGACTTTAAAACGTTTTTTTTTTTTTTTCAACAGACTGTCAAACGGAAATACCTAATTGTATCAAAGTTTTATTTCTGCATGGAGAAATGATTCTCCGGAGTTCAGAAAAGTTGTGCTTCAATACATTCTTCTTAAACAAACTAGAACTGCCGCTGAAGTCCTACTTTGCGTTTCAAAACTCAACTTTGGAAGATTTCGAATTTTTTTAAACCTGTTTTATCAAAACTTGTAGTAGTCTCACAGTAGTTCCTGGTCAAAAGATACATACATTTTGAGAAAAAAAACTGCCCAAGGCAAAATTTTAATTTTTGGTTAAACTTAGATCACTTTTGAGACAATTCTTATGTAACCTTATTATTCTTGCAAATTATTATAGAATTTAAAATAAATTTGCAGTAATTAGGAACTACTTCTGGGTGTTTAGCATTAAGTTACCGTTACTACTCCTCAGCCAGGGCTAAAGCAGAACTCCGTGCAATATACCACCAGACAGCACGGTTATCATCCAGAAATTGCAGTTTCGTTCTCATTAGAACTTGACAATTTTGAATGGTGGAAAAAGCGCCATTAAACTGGTAGATAATAGTAAATTCATTTCACCTCTCCAACGAGTGCCCACAGCATGGTGCGGTTCAACTCGTGAATCGAAGGCAAGGCTTGGGTATTTCGCAATGAGTTACCATCCCAAAGCCACAGCTAAGGTAAGGCTGTACTACACGCAGTATGTCAGACACTCCGATTATCACAGTCGTAGATTTCAGTTTTTTTCTTTTAAGAACTTTCTAATCTTGCATTGCGGAAAACTGGATGGGAGGCAGATGTCACTTTATTGAAACTGAAAGCGTCAATAAACTGGTAGATAAAATAAATTTTCTTACCAGCGAGTGTCCGTAGCAAGGAACGGTTGGTTCGACTCGTGAATTGAAGGCAAGGCTTGGTTGTTTCGCAATAAATTACCATCCCAAAGTCACGGCTAAGGCTGTACTACACGCAGTATGTCAGACACTTCGTTTATCATAGACGTAGATTGCAGTTTTGTTCTCTTTTAAAACTATTTAATTTTGCATTGCGTAAAGTTGACTTGGAGGCAGAAGTCAATTTATTGAAACTAAAAGCGTCAATAAACTGGAAGATAAAATAAATTTTCTAACTAGTGAGTGTATAGAAAGGTACGGTTCTACACGTATAATTGAAGGCGAAGCTTGGGTATTTAGTAGTAAGTTACCGCCAACCGGGCTGTCAAGTATATTGTATCTACTTCTGGATATTGCTTTCTTAATTGTTTTTGGGGTAATTAATGATTACCTGCGTTATCATTGCGCTAATCCATTTTTTTAAATGGTTATGGAACAGTAATTTATAAATTATTCATTAGATGAAAATAATAAACTCATAAGGCTTAGTTCAACAACAGATTTTTTTTTGAAAAAAGAGAAAAACTAAATTTTCCACTTTTACATGTCAACATTTTCTAAATCCTTGATTACCTCAAATTAGTACTCTCCACTGTACATGCCAACCTTTTCCGAATCCTTGATTACCTCAAATTTGTACGCATTATTTAGTTCTGTGATTCTTCGATTCCATATGTTATATAAATAAAATGTTTTAGAAAATCTGTATGCAGTAATATAAAACTTGATGAACAAACTTGTCTATATGTTTATTTAGCTACCAGATTCATCTATCCCAATCAGCTTCAATATCGAAGTTCGATTGTACTATTTGTACTGACCACTTGTACTGTTGGGTGAGGGGAGGGGGATGAGTGTCCAAATGGGGTGTGATAGGTTGGAATCAAGTTGTTAAATTTGCACTACTTCATGTATTTTAGTGTTCAGATTCGACTTCAGATGAAACTGAACTAATTACTGAGTAAATGAGTTGGCAGAACTGTACAGGTGAACAGCTAATTCTTCAATCAAAGAAGTAATGAAAAGGGAATCACATTTCTTTTAAAAACAGAAACACCGAGCATTATGAAACGCATGACGAAGAGTAACGAAATCAAAGTTTATGCATTCTTTGAAGAGTCTGGTCCCTCTCTGTAGCTTTAGGAGAGACATTCTGGAACGCTGAATTTACTACTATAACTACGCAATTCTACACAACCGTTCTTATTTTATATAACAAACATTTAAAAATTTAACTGGTAGTTTATGAAAAATATGCACAGGTAATTAAAATTGATTTAGTACCTGTTATAACTAGGACTGCGGAGCCGGAGGGAAAATGGCCAACTCCGATTTCTGGATGTTGAAACGTCCGACTACAACTCCGACCCTAGCTCTTTTTTCTCTTTCTTTTTTTCAATTTTTCCCTTCATGGGAACGGGGAAAACCTATAAACAGTGATTGAAATATTAGTTCCATTTTACAAAATTTTTGCGTCATGTTTTATTGCAAAACTAAAATGCACACGACGTTGCAAATTCAATTTGGAAATCAAATTTTCCAATGGTTGCGATTTTTAAAGTGAGATTGCTCAAAAACTGCTTTATTTTAAATGACAAAGATCAATTTGCCCCCCTTTTGATGTGTAATAAATTAATCTTCATCAAATCATGTGAACTCAATTTTTGAAAGCTGTAAATTTGAAGAAAGAAGATTTCTCGCAAAGCTCCCAGGTGGCACCCCAAGTTAATTTAAAAGTTTATAAAAAATGTAAATAATTTAATTCTGAAAAGCCCCCCTCCCCTTAACGTAAATTATATTATCGTATATAATATAGCTCTATAAAATTTCAATGAAAATTGGGGAGCAAAGTTGCTGGTAGAAGATGGGTACGTATGCGTCTGGAGAAAATTTTACTCAAAATGCGGTTGTACACTGTACAGCTTTGTACGAATAGCTTTGAAACTATACCTATACTTCTTATTTTCTCAATTTGGAATTTAAATTTATTGACTTCTTTAGAATTAATCTCAATATAAAGATTTTAAAGATTAACTTCTATTGAGCGCTGTAATCAAAAAATCATATACTGATTTTACTTCATACCTTTTAATGAGAACCAAATTTATGGAATAATCTTTAGATTTAAAAAAAACGTCTGTTATGTTTTATTGGATCTTCTGGATCGGCGCTTGCGTGACAAAACTTATTTGAATTAGCCACTCCGTCAAAAGTTACCACCCGGGTAAAGACAAGTCCCAGAATACATTTCTATTACTATTTTATAACTGAAATTAAAGTAAAAAATGCATTATTATTATTATTATTATTTAAAAGTGATTACTTCCCATTCAAAAACTGCTTCTACTTACAAAATGTTAGGGAACAAAACGTTTGCTGACAATTGCTATTAGTTAAAGAAAGTTATAAAAGCAAGCAAACTAGAGCGTATCGGTGAAGTAGCTATTACAAAAAGTGAAAATTAACTACATAAAGAAGCCAGCGCCAATAGGAATTATTTTCTTGTTAGTAGGTATTCCGTACATAAATCGAACCGATCTGTAGTCGGTTTTTGAAACAAATGTAAGGAGAGTCAGTTAAAATTGGAAAAAAAAAAAAAAACGGAGCCAGCAGTAGGAGCCGACATTTTTTCCAGCGACTCCGACTCCTTTACCCAAAAATCATTCCGCTCCGACTCCGACTTCACAGCCCTGAATAAAGCAATCAAACATCAATCAGGCAACACATTTAAAGCTTGGGCAACAGCTTTCTGCAACAAGTCTTATGTTCAAATATATTACTTTTGTCCACAATTTCGAAACCAAAATGGCGAACAAGTCAGCTCCCCTTATGGTGTGGCTAGGGATTGCAATACCGGTATTCGGTATTTCTTTAATGTGATACCGGAATACCGGTATTAATACCGGTATTAGAAATTTCCCAAAAAAACACTCAAGAACATAATGTTTCGTTGGCATATTTTATTGTTTTGTGCACAAAGTGCAATATTTACTTATTGATAAAAGGAAGGAACAAGTGTCATAATGAAAAATCAATAATAGCAAGCAACATAATGCATCTATTTGATTGTCACTGAGCTTGGAACTCATTTTTGTGAACAAATTTCCTGCAGTTGAAAATATTCTTTCTGAATTCACGCAGGCCAGGTGGTACTGTTAATAATGCGCAGTACACCTCCTGTAGTTGCTTGGAAGTAATTCATCTTCAAATAATTCGGCCTTTCACTTGTTGGTTTTGAAAAATTTCTTTTTCGTGAGTTTTTTTTTTTTTTTTTTTTTGTATTGAGGGTAGTTCTTTTTTTTTTTTTTTCATTATTATTTATAGCGAGTTGTAACTGTTCTTCAAGTGACAATTTGTTTCCAGCATTAACATCATAACTAACAATTTCTTCTTGGTCAGAATAGGTTTGTGTTTTCTTTTTATTAACCCATTGGTTTGAAATTTACGATGAATTTGATCTTATTAGCTTTTTTTTTTAGTCGCTTTCGTTTTCTTTTCGAAATTTTATACAATTATGTGTAAATATATGAAAATCTGTTCTAACTGATTATATCTTACCTCTTTGCAAATGTTCAAGGCATTATAAATGCTATCTCGCTTGGTATAAAGCTGAATAGCGAGACAAAACAGGAAGATAACGCTCATGAAAACAAATTACTGTTTGTTATACTAATAAGAAAAAGTATTCTCAAAATTCAGTACAGTTGAAACAAATGATTAAAACCAATATCATAAAGCAATGTAGCAATTTATGGTTAGAATAAATTGCTCATAGCACAAACACAGTCGTAAGTACATGAAATACACCGCCAGCTCAGTCATTCCAGCCCAGGACAGCAGTTTCGTGCATATTAGCACTCATCAGCCCGGCATAGGAAGTGACAACTGAAGGTGGAAAACATCTTAAGGAAGCCAAGAGTGCCAAACAAACTGGTAGCTAATAAAGAATTAGTTTGTTTGCCACTCTTGGCTTCCTTAAGATGTTTTCCACCTCCAGTTCAGTCACTTCCTACGCCGGGCTGATGAGTGCTAATATGCACGAAACTGCAGTCCTCGGCTGGAATGACTGAGCTGGCGGCGTATTTCATGTATTTCTGCCTTAGACCTGGCTGTAGGGCGGTAACTTACTGAAAAGTTGTAATTACACAAAAATTAATTTTTACAAGAGGGTAAGTCAAAGAAATGTAGAAAATAAAAACGTGGTTCATAAACTCACGAAAGTACCATTCATCACAACATCTAGTGAAGAAAATATCATTTTGCAATCTTTCCGCTGCTTTTATTCATTAATATTCTATAAACTATTGCTTCGGAAGTCACATTTAAATTCATTAGATTGATTTTGGAACTGTCTCATCGAGAAAGAAATTTATATTTAAAATAACAATAGATTTCCAATTCTTTAAATTGAAAACTTTTTAATTGAAAATTATTTGTTACTTTTAGCTAATACCGAAAATACCGGTATTCTACCTCAGTTAATACCGGTATTACGAAATTGCAAAGTAGCTCTAAATACCGGTATACTTTACACAGTATACCGGTATTGCAATCACTAATTGTGGCCTTACATCAGAATAGTGCCAAGCTAGTGCTACAAACATATAGAAGGTTTCTTGAGTGGTTAATGAGTTATTACAAAAACGAGATAGGATTTTATTGAGAAGGTTTCTGGGTTCCTAAAGGAGATTCCAGGCTCCCAGGGAGGTTACGGATTTTTAGCGTGGAAACTTTCTTGTTTCTTGCCAGATATTCTACTGGCAGAATCTAAGCACATTATCTGCCATTATTTTCCTTCAACTTTTTTTTTTTTAAAGTATTGTTTTTTATTTTTTAGTGATGTTTGAAACATCGATTTTAGTACGTTGTTTGAAAAATGTTTCTTAATTTTATCATTGAAGAGCATATTACAATAGAGCAAATGTTGTCATAGTATAGAAAATTGTTCAAGAATTCTTGGCAATATTTCATCTTGCACTTAAATTTTGTTTTCTTAACCTAAAAATCCAATGACCATTGTTTATTCGAGAAAAGTAATGCTCAGGATCATTCTATTATTAATTAATTAATTTATTTATTTTTCAACCTGAGATATGCGATGATAGAAGGAAGGGGGCGATAACATTCTCTTTGAGCTGAGATGCAGGAACCTCGGTATATTTTCGGCATTGAAGCTCGAAAAACGTAATTTTAGACGATCTTCGACGCAGTTAGGTGAAAGAGTGCCCTCCGCCAGAATTTTTTTGAAATAGAGTCTTTAAAGGGTCACTCCACCGTCATGTGCAATCCGACTCAATAATTTAACCAACATTTTGTTAAAGATCTTAATATTTTAATTGAACAGGAGTGGGAACATTTTTTTAATCTTAGCATTTGATACAAAGATATTCCTGACACAGTATTATTTTTATTAAATAACTTTGTTGCTAAAAATTTAATTTATTTGTGCGATACATCAAAAGTCAACCTTTTGTAGTTTGCTATATGAATTAGTTTATATTTTTGTTCCATTAATATAGCAATGACGAAACAAATGGTAGGTTTTGACAGCTAAGGTTCAATGTTAAAAGAAACATATTTCATATGTTGAAAAATAACATTTTAAACCGCAAAGAAATATATGTATATGGTCATTAAACTGAAAATGATCATTTTGTCCTCCACGTGACGGTTCCTGTGTTTAAAAAAAAAAAGAATTAATTTTTAAAGGTGATGACGAAATTTTTTGCTTAAGAAGTTATACATACGTTTGTGATTTTAAAAACAACAAAACTTTGTTCTGTCCCTTTAAAATATGGTTTTTAGTGAAATGTATGAAGCGTCATGCCACAAAAGTAATTGTAGTCCATCTCTCATTACTTTAGGGATAGGATTTAGAACTTTCTCCAGAATTTTTTTCGAAACATAACTTCCCAAAACTTAATTTTAGATGATCTTGGATTACGTTTGAGTAAGTTCAAAGGCTCGCGGCTGGAAATTTTTTGAAAAGGAAATACAAAAATAAAAAACCCGCAATCTTTGTTGAAATTAGGGTGAGTGATTGGATTCAGTACACTCTTCTGGAAATTTTTAAAACTTAAAGTTCAAAAAAAAAAAAAAAAAAAAAAAAAAAAAACGGAATTTCAGACGATTTTAAATGATCATAGGGGAGAGATTCGGGAACGTATAAGAGGGCAAGTTATAGAAATCAATCAACATTTCATTGAAATGTTTCTGTATCCGTCCTTGTCTTGAGAATAAGAAATTTTTTTATTGTTTTAATGGACGCTAGCTCGTCTTTCTCATAATCGCCCATGCAGTCTCCAATTTTTACCTTTCCCCTTTTGCGGTCAAGACTAAATAACGACAAATCGCACCTCAAAAAAAAAAAAAAAAAAAAAAAAAAAGAATCACACAACCAAAAACACAAGATGTACCCTGAAGCACTCTGCGATTACCGAGTCATTTTCCAAGGAAGCAGTCGTCATTACACCATCCAGCGAGTCTTGACTCTTTCAGGACTAAATGCTGGGAAAAATTTTCCTTTATGAGGTCTGATGATACACTGAATTCTTTCCCCTTTCTTTTGACATGAACTTTCAAGGTCAACCGATGGCTGATAAATCCGATATTATGGTGACAGTTAGTCGAGGATGGACGAGGTTTTTTCATTCGAACACAGTGAGCTGTTGTCCAATAAAATACCGATTAAGTTTGTCGGAATAGTGTGGGAAAGAGCAGAATCCTCACCTGATGGATCTAATTAATGTCTTCTATCAGAAACAGGTGGTTAAGGAACAGTATTATTCTTGTTCGACTTCGCATGCGGAAACTTAAAGCTTGTTATACCATGGTTAAAGCAAGTTATTTGGGTTTTAATGATTAATCTGAGTTATATTCTCTGGTGTGCGAAAATAATAACTTGCGATGTTAAATTTTATACGTTTATTTGATGGTTATTAAACTAGATATTGCAACAAATAGTTGAGGTTGGAGGAAAATAATTTCTTTAAGCTGTAAAACAATAAATTATTAAGTTGGAATAATTGTGGGAAGCGTTGAGTTCTTAAATGGTTGATGTAATTAGTGTGTCCCATCAAACAAAAGAGGAGGGATAAAGAACTTACACTGAAAAATTAAATTGGGATAAATCGGTCCAAGACAATGATTTTATTTTCAAACCTTCAGGGACCAAAAGTTTTGAGGTAGTTTGAAAGTTTTTCACACATAAAACTGTTAAAAGGTGACACAAACGACATGAATGTCACATTTAGAGAAAATTGGTTCAGACGATTTTGTGCAAACAGATGGGACATAGCATATGAGTATAATATACGGTTTACTTAAAATACAAAGCTACAATTATTTTCCAAAATTTGATACATTTGTCACTCAACTCTGAAATATTTGGATAATTAATCCTACTCGCCGCATAAGTTCCTCATTTAAAAGTTATCTTGAACAAAAGTAAAAACACGACAGTCTGCATGCGATGCTTTCAATAGATGTACTTCATTTAAGATGTCAAAACAAAATTCGTGTATTTTTCCAACAATAACTAATTGGTTTTGATAATTTTAAGATTTTGTTGTATCAACAACATGGAAAATGTATTTGTATTCGAAAACTTATGAAATAATTTTTTTTCTTAAGGAACACACGTGCCTTATGCTCTTTAAAATATACTCTATATCAATGCATACGAAATTTGTAGAAGTATTCTTATAAAAGAGAATATGTTGTAATAGAATTTTAAGAACCAATTATTATTTTCATGTCTTTTTCACATCTTAATTGATAGTTTGAGTTCTTTATTTTGCAAAAAATATTGAGTCATAATTTTTAAATAAAATTCGAGGGAAAAAACATCGCTAAAATAATTATAAAAAAAAAAGATTTTAAGATTTTTTTTTTGAAAATAGTATCCTCTTTTAGAGAAAAATTTTGTGGTTACATATATTTCCTATCTAAAGGAAAATGTATATCTATAGCGCATACTTTTCATCAGCATCGAAATTACACCAAGCGTTTTGAATAAATATTTGTTACATATGCTACACACTGTAAAGACGATTCAGAAATGTTCCTGGAAAATAATAGGCAGCTGATGTATGCCCAATTTCTGCCAGTAACATATCTCGCAAAATCCAGAAACCTTCCCGTTTAAAGCCAGTTGTGCGTTCGGAACTCCAGAGTAATCTTAGGTTAGTGATAATATAACAGCTTGGCACCTTCCGGATTAATCAAAACAGTTGCAAATGCAGTATCGCAAACATGGCCAAAGCTATGCCAGAATTTCAAGTATTAAGCATCTCTCTTGATTGCAATTCTTGCAAAGCTACGTAGTCCATACTTATTGGCTCCCATTGGGAGTTTAATCAGCATGGACGAGCCGTAACCGAAAGGAAGCCGACACACTTTATAAATACTCTTAGTTAATATTTAAACTGGTAGCTAAAAATATTTTTACAATAGAGAGAAGTCTGCATTTGGACAACTTGTAGCATTTCATTAAACTTTTTGACTATGATACTTGATATTTCCAGGAAGTGGATAAAAACCATTGAAATCCCGAAACGTTACACGGAAACACTCAGAAACGTTTCTAAATTTTTTTAACAGTGCATAAACTTTGGCATCGTAGTATGAAATCCGTGAAAATAGTCATTACCCTACTTGAAATCAATGCATAATCTTAGGAACTTAAAGATGGAAAATTTTCGAGTGAATCCAAAAACTCGGGCTTCACTCAAAATTACTTGCATTCCGAAATTCAACGACTTTATTCATTACTGAAAGTAGTCATTGGAACCCCAGAACAAGTTGAAATTGAAGTTGAAAAAGACTGAAAATAATGAGAGGGCTGCTAAGATGCCTCGCTAACCTTGCCTCAGCTCAGTTATTGAAGAGCGATTATTGGCCCAGAACAAGTTAATGCATAGTTTTACTTTTTCAATTCATGCAGCTGTAATGATGGTAGAATATTATTTACCTGTATCAGCATAAAATAAAAATCATTCTTGTTTCAACTGAGCCTGTTTCATTAAAAGTACTTTCATGAGAGATTTTGCCGAGGTACTTGACCATAACGGTCAAGACCGGTCGGTTGACCATAACGGGCCATTCCACGAATAAGTCAATCCTTTGTCCTGCACGTGGTGTTTCATATAGTTCATTAAAAAGTATTAATTTTAAATGGTAATTACGAAATTTTTTGCGAAAAAAATCCCACATAAGTTTGTAATTCGTTAAGCAGAAAAAAAAATCATTAACATTTTAAAGAATTATTTTTTATGATTTTAATGAGGCGTCAAGTGCAGGAGAAAATGCTGGTTTTCCGTGCAATGCCCCTTATAGGTTCGTCAGTCGTCACGGTGCACTTTTAATCGCGATTGTTTTTCGTTTTATTTACTGTCGTCATGACTGGTCAAAGTTTCATAGAAACTCCTTAGTTGGTGACGTCATACCCTATTTTGTCTTTTTAACGAACTTTCAAACAAAACAAGACTAAATGTGCCATTAAAGTGGAAAATAGCTCTCTGAATAATTAAATTAAGCCATTCAAAGTAAAACAATCCGCCAAATAAAAATGCAAGCTTTTAAATATTAGGAAAACCCCCTTTAAAATAATCTCCAAATCTGTTTTAAATGCGACTTAAATAATCGGCTCTGTAAATATATCTAGTCTTATACAAACATAAAAAATTGCATCAAAATGTAAAATTAGAAAAAGAAGAGCAAACGTGGCGACGTGGTAACCGTATTTTTTCAATTTTCGCCAAAGTAGAAAGTAAACAAGTCGCCAAGCCAACTGACGTATCTTTTCCAATATATTTAAACTTCAAAATGTAACTTAGATGTAATCGCATATTTTTTTTCTTGCGCACTTATTAGGTTCAATTACCTTTTTTAATACACCCACCTCCCACGAGAAGCAATTATCTCACGTTTGATATTGCATCTTTATTGTTACTACGTAAAAGAAAATTGGAAGGTTAGACATCAATTCAAATTTATCCATTTTACAAAACATGCTCTGGTATCTAATAACACGGGCAAGTAGGGTTCAATGATCACTTGTATATGAAAGTATAAACGTTGTTTAGAGATAAGTTTGTATTTTCAATTAATAGCAACTTCACGGTGTGTTTAACGGCGTCACCTTTCCCCCCAACCTCACCCACTCTCTTTGTCTTACCGCATTTTAACAGAATCCAAACCAGATGCTTCCAGGGTGCGATGATTGAATAGCTGCAACAAAAAAATTCATGAAAAAGGAATACCACCTAATTTTACCAATCTCTCAAAGAGAGAATTCAGTATCCCTCATCAAAGCTACACTCTTTAAACGACCTATTCCCTTCTAAACAAAAGAAAGCATTGTTTAGAGATTGAAGGACTATTTGGGGGCCTACCAGTTGCTGTCCGGGACATGATGGATTAAGATGGAAGCCTTTTCATAACTCTTCCCAGCTTGATGGTGATCCGCTCCCCACCAGTAGATGATTCGGTGCTCTCACCTGGAAGTGTGAAATAAAAGAAATCTATGATGGAAAAATTCTTTTCTTGCATGGAAGATGATGGCTCAGTGTTGCCTTTACCTCGTTTTTGCATCAGGTGATTATGATTGAGGGGTTGAAATTCTTCTGATAGCTTTTCTGGCGTGCCATTTTCTGACTCGGCAAGGGGTCTGGAGCATTAGGAAAACTTGTTAGTAGAACGCCAGGAACACTTAGTAATGTCGTATTGTTTCTGCTGAAATGTGTTAGGTCATCATCTCTCTTTTTTATTTTAATAACTAAAGTTCAAAAAACAAATACAGTTATCGTATCGTAGTACAAGGTGTTCAAGCCAAATTCAACAAGTCAAAAACTATCTTTTTGAAATGAAACACTTAGAAGCAAAGAGATGCAAGTGCCAAATATGAAAAATTTGGAGGTAACTAGTAGACATTTTCTGGCGTGTCATTTTCTGACACGGAAAGGGATCAGGAGCAAAGATAAAACTTGTTAACAGAATTCCAGGGACACAGTAATGTCGTATAGTTTCTGTTGCATTGTATTTATGATACCATCTCTCTTATTTGCGGTGCACAGTAAAGTTTGAAGAATAAATGCGTTTTTAAAAGAATATAGGGTAACAGCACCAGTTACAGACATGCTTAAGACATCGCACTCAGGTTAACTCAATTTTCTGAACCATTCAATGTATTTAGACTTTCAAAAACTATTTTTCTCACATGCAACTACATCTCATCTAACGTTTGGCTGCTTCTGGATCCTCTGAATTAGTTAATTCTATTTTTGTTTGCTAAATTTCAAAAAATGGTTCTACCCTCAGTAACAGACACCGAAAAGTTTGATGAGACCTAGTAACAGAAAGGATGAGTAATAGACAAAATTCCGTTTTCTCTTCAAAATGTATAAAAGTTCTTTATTTTTAGAACTAAAGCCTTATTAAATTCAAATGAACATGAAACACCAGCTGACCCCGTGGTTGCTGTTCATAACCTTCCACCACTGCCTTGTGATTACCAACTGGCTCATAAATATCACTCTGATAGCACTCAATGGTTGCATCGTATTCGCGGGCCACAGCAACATCAGTTTTACCCGCCTAAAATTCTTATTATTTAAATCCAAACTTACGACTATCTGTTACTGGTGCCGTTACTCTAATAAGTGTCCAAGCAAACCTCATCAATTGCCAAAACTCCAGTTTTCAAGTGAAGAATCTAGAAGCAAGGAGTGGACACGCCAAAAAATAGAAAAACTTGGAGATGATGAGTAGTACTACTCATTTTCTGAGTACCGTTTGCTCGGCAAGGGGTTGGGAGATCGGGGGGAGGGGGGGACCGGCAAGGGTCTGGAGCTAAGGGAAAACTTGTTAGTAGAGTACCGCAATATTATTTTCTTCTGTTTATTTTCTTCTTCAATATGAGCGGTGTAGATTTTGAGTTCAGTTTTTTGTATCTTGAGTTTTGACCCTTGAAATCTTGAATTAACACGTTGACTGCAAACTACGAGATAACTCGTAGACGCGTTCTTTTCTAGGGCTCCAATTATGAGTTATCTTGCTCTTGTTTACTTGCCGTTTTTTTTTTGTGCAGCTACGATTAAACTCGACATATATCAGTGCTAATATCGATAGAAGGCTTCTGAGAAAAGAACAAAAAATCAATGCTGACTTGCACAAACGGAGGATTTATTGAAAAACTAACAAAAAATGTGATTATGAAAATTAGTTCTAAATCAAGAAATCAAATAACGTTTTATTGTTTGCGAAACTTCTTAAAACAATCCGGCCTCTCTTTACAGGCTGGACCGAAAGAACACGTTCCTTGGCTTTGTTGGACGCTGATTTTTTTTTTTAGCAGGTGGTTTAAATTTTTATGCTTTTTGAGGATAACTATGCACTAGTATTACATTTTTTAGTAATACAGTCAAACCCGCTTAGTTAAATTTCCAATTTGCCACAAATTATCATTCTAAAAGAGGGGTTTTCCATTATCCGGAATCAAAATAACGAATTACAACGGATTGGTTCAAGGAAAATGTATTACATGAAGCGGAAACTTTTAACCGATTTTCAAACAAGCGGTTTTCACTGTACAATGTGACTGAATCAAATTGTCATTTTAGTACAGATTATTGAAAATCGCCGTGGCAATCAACGTGTTAAGAATATGAAGTTTTATTCTGTTACTATTATTTGTCATCATTAAATTTTGCGTTTGCTTTTAATGTTGTAAAGTCCGCATAAATGAGTTTTTAGGAAATTTTGAGTTTTGAAGACTATTTTATTTAAAAATTAGAAACAACATATTATTTTACATTTTACTTTAAAAAGTTCCTGTAAAAGCCAAAACTTGTGAATAGACTCTGAATAGTATGTCATATGGTAAATATAATATAGTAGGGATTGCTTTCATATCTTTCTCTTTGCACACGAGTTCAAGTGCACGCAGGGTCGCTGAGAGTCAAGGCGGGCCCCTTGTCAGTTGTGTCGCCTCCTTCAAAAAAATAAGGAAGAAAAAGAATAGAGATAGGAAAAAAAAAACTGCTAACTAGAAAGCAATTTACTATATTTCAAGTGCCACAACAATAAATACCAAAAGTAAATTTTACTTTATCTTTACGTTTTAGCTTATTTGGAGTCACCCCTCCCCCCCCTTCTTTCTTCCTTCCTTTCTTTTCTTTCTTTCTTTCTTTTTTTATCTTTCTTGCCTTTTTTTTTTTGCTTTAGTGTCGCCGGGACCCTCCAAAACCCCGGCCCCTAGTTTCCGACTAGGCTGACATGGCCTCGCTTCTCGAGCCTGAGTGCACATAGTCTATTCTTTTTCCACAAAAATAATTTTTGGACCCATAGGCGCAAATGCGTTATTCAAGGAAAATTAGTTTTTGATAACAGTCTGGCTTCCTTGGTTTCCCATACCTCTCTTCCAACTTTATATTTCATATCACAGTGATAACGAAAATTTCATGCAAATGGGAATCGCCTAAGAGCCGGAATTTTAAGTAAGGACATGATCAAGAGCGAAATATAAAAACAAACCAAAGATGCACAGGAGGATAGTTTGTTTCTAACTGGTATAACTATTTTTTTTTACTCTATAGTCAAGTTATAGGCGCAGCTGTGAATATTCCTTACCAAATGATTTCTTGCAAAAGTCAAATATTTCAGGTCACAAGTTCCTCGTATGTGACGGGATTATCAAGCATAATTTTAATCGTCTTGATGATGAAATGAATAACATAGATGGGTTCTTTTACAGAGGCGGTTGATGTTGCAAAGAATATCAAAATTCATTTGCATGTATGATGAATCAATTTCTTGGATATCGACCGGAAGCTAATTTATTATCAAATGGTTGTAATTGCACTGCGTTACAAATGGCAAAAAAAATAAAAGAGAATTTGATACGCCTTTATGCGTACACAAGAAAATAATGGCTTATTTTACGTCGGTAATACATTTTTTTTAAAGTCTACATCCTTCCAACAGCAATGAAAATTTCCCGTGTAAGCAGTTGGTTAGTATGTATGTGCAAGCAGCAATTTTGTTTTGTGACAAAAAAGGAAGAGAAAATTATAAAAAACAGATTTTGTTTTAAATCTAAAGACTATTTCTATAAGCTTGGTTCACGCAAAGTATCAGTAAATACTTTCTCGATTATAACACTCAAAAATTGCAGTTAATTTCAATATCTTCATATTTAGAATAATTCTAAAACAGTCAGTAAAAAATTGAACTATTACTTAGATGACTGAGTATTACTGAAATGACTGAACTGGCGGTGTATTTCATGTATTTCTGCTTTAGCCCTAGCTAATGGGCGGTAAATTAATGAATATACCATGCCTTGCCTTCAATCTTCGAGTTGAACCGAACCATTGCTTCGGTCACTCGTTTGGTCTGTGCTAATTCTACATTAGCTACCAGTTTGTTTGGCACTCTTGGCTTCCTTAAGAGGTTTTCCGTCTCTAGCTCAATCACTTTCCTATGCCGGGCTGATAAGTGCTGGTAAGCACGAAACTGCAGTCCTCGGCTGGAAATGACTGAGCTATGCATGTCTTGCTGCATGATTTAAGTTATTTTTACTTGTGAAAGCAATGACGAAAATCAGTTCCCTCGTAGAAATTGGTGCCAAAATTGGATCAACGCCGCACAGTGGAGTATTTGACTGAAAATCCTGGCCAAAAGTCCAAAATTAAAAATTTACCCGATTTTATGAAAATTTATTCCATGATAGTTGACTAACTGGTGCATCGATCGGCACCTGTTTTGAAAACTTGAGTCACATACAATTTCTGATAGCCTCGGTGAAAGATGAGATTTCTATAAGAATTTTCGCTTTTTTGTTACGTTTCAGCTTAATTATTACGTTTCAATGTAGATTTTTTTGTGGCTTTCTAAATGAATGGAATTGAACCAAACCAATTTTACGGTATAAAGAAATGTCAGGGCTTAGTGCTAATTATAAATCGAAGTAAATATTTTTATTTTCTTTTAGTGAAAAAAATAAAGAAAACTTGGTACGTGAGATTTTTAAAGGCTTTTCGCCTTAATTTATAACTAGAGAAAGCTTTTTAAATGGGTGTCGGGCTTGGTCGGGCTGTTTTGAAAGTTGCATCGTATTTGGCAAAGTCTCTAGTGCTAATTTCAGCAAAAAAATCTTCCGCCTACAACTGCCCTTTTTTTAAATGATTTTTTAAAAAAAAAGTGCATAATCCGATCTTTTTGTGACAAGTCATGATTTTAAACTGAATTTACCTACAAAGATTTAATAAATTTGCAAAAAAGTTATCATAAGTACTACTGAATGAAAAGATCGACATATTTGAGCGCACAAACAACAATAAAATTTCAGACACGAGTTTCATGGTTATGAGAAACCGCTTCATCAATGTGTAAAGATGTAAGTTATGGAATGAGAATCATCCAATTAATTTCGAAAACGCTTACCTATATGCATCGCTAAAGAGATTCACTGCACCCCTAAACCATGTGTTTGCGTTCAGTTATATTAATTTTCTCATGTACGTTAATGAGTTAATAAATTAAATTATTTCGTGATCTCGCTAAGAAAATGTGCTCTTCCTTAAAATTGAGATAGATTTTAGATAAAATAAATAAATATTTATATTTTTTCAGCTCATTGCTGCAAATAATGTGCCGGGGGAGGGGGGCTTTCCCCCTTATACGTAGAAAAAGGGGGGAAATACCCCCCCACACACACACTTGCTAGCGTTAGGAGACAATTGTAATTGTCTCCTAACGTTCCTACGCTAGCGAGCTATCCATATTTAAGACATTTTACCTACTCATTGTGAAATTAAAGTTATATAAAATTTTAGTTCCAAATTTGTTCGTACAATTTTTAGCGGGACACATCACACGATGTAAAACTAAGGATCGACCCAAGGTACGAGTACAATATATACAATTCAAAAACAAAGAGCTTTTGAATATCCATTTTCGAGTGTTTTTACAGTTAAAATATCCTAGTTCATTTATTTATTTATTTATTTTCAATAGAAAAAAGGTTCTTTGTAAACCCGAAACCCTTGTCTTTAATTCTTTTTGTGCATGATTAACTCGTGGTTTTAATAATTGAAACCAAACGAAAATAATAAAATTGATTATTTTTTTGGTTTCAAATTAGTGTTTTGTACAGAATACTAGGATTTTTTTAACCGCTTTTTGCTCTTTCCCCCCTCGAACAGTGCACTTAATTACATATCTTCAAAGGAAAACAGCAATTCGCATCGAACATGTTTACTTATCACTTGTCTAAGCATTATTGGCAAAGAGCCAACCGTGGCATTCATTTCGGATCGAGTGAAAATTATTGAAAATTTTTATTTCAACTCATTGAAAAAAAATTCATTATAAATCAGTGAAAGAACATAACTTCACCGTTTTCGCTGTAAATGAAGGTAAGGTGTTTATATTATTTCCTTAAAAAGTTTCAGAGCCATAACATTATTAGAATATTGGATGCGAGAATTTTAGTTTACATGGATTGAATAATTGAAAAAAGTCGAAAAAGTGACCTCCCTTTGTAAATTTTTAGAAATTCGGTTAATTACGTTAGAACTTCAAACAAACCATAATCTTGAAGAAAATTACTTTTCCTATCTAGTGATGCATTGGGTTTTTTTCTACGTTTACTAGGATCGTTTTTACGGTCGAAAACACGCAAAAGTCTAAACCGTGGATAAAATATTAAATATTTCATTTTCTAATTCAAATTTTAAAAATCGAGTTTCAAATTGTAACATTAGATATTTCAGACAACTTGTATACCAAGTTTCATGTCTATAAGTGGGATAGCTTCGCCGTACAGCGCACAAACGCACACAAGGATGTCGCCTTCAGAAGGGTGAAAATTTCAAACTAGTTTTGGCCAGGATTTTCAATCAAATACTCCACTGTGCGCCGCCTGTTTCCCTGTAGATTCATTTATGCCAAATTCATGTAAATCAGTGTTTCTTAAACTGTATGAACGAAACCCTGTGGTTCCATGGAAATCATTAGGCATTTGATGAATGTACAAAAAATGGAGCCAATTGAATAATAAATGAGCGAAATATTTGGCACTGAACTTTAGGTTGGACTTGTTTGGCGCAATTACCTTATGTCTGTAAAATAATACGAAGCCATATTCACCTACCAAGTTCAATCTCAGGTAATCACCCGAGCCGCCGATTGAATCTTTCTGATTGATTGAGGAGTTTGACTGTTTGAATGGCTGACGAAGGTTTGAATAAGCTAGTAGATACGACTGTGTGTTATTCAAACGAAATTTGATTCATCCTTGCGACAGAAAATACACTCAATTGCAACTTTTCTTATTGATTCAAAGGGTTTGATTGACTGTTTGAATGTCTGACGAAGATTTGAAGAGGCTGGTGAATACTACTGTTATTCAAACGGGATTTGGTTCATCCTAGCAACAGAAATTGCAACCGATGCCGTTATTGGAATTTCAGTGCAGTTGAGAAGGCGAATGTTTTCAATGGATATGGACGGACGTCTCAGCTCTTTTACCATTTGCAGCTACACATATGAGTTATATAAATACTCCAACTTATGTGCCGACAAAAAATAAATACCATAAAAGATTTGATATTGAACTTGACATGATGGTTCAACTTTTGCACATAAGCCCAATATTAAGTACATCTGAGACATAAATATGTTCACCACTAATCTCATTTTGAACATAACGTTGAAATTTTATTTGAATGTGCTATTAAAAGTTAATTGAAGAAATTTGTGCAAATTTTTTAAAATAGTTTTTCGAGTCAATAAACATTTATTTCATCCTTGCGACAGAAAATACACCCAATTGCAACATTTCTTATTGATTCAAAGGGTTTAATTGACTGTTTGAATGTCTGGCGGAGGTTTGAAGACGCTGGTGAATACTACTGTTATTCAAACGGGATTTGGTTCATCCTAGCAACAGAAATTGCAACCGATGCCGCTATTGGAATTTAAGTGCAGTTGAGAAGGTGAATGTTTTCAATGGATATGGACGGACGTCTCGGCTTTTTTACCATTTGCCGCTACACATATGAGTTAGATAAATACTCCAACTTATGTGCTGACAAAAAAAAAAAAAAATACCATAAAAGATTTGATATTGAACTTGACATGATGGTTCAACTTTTGCACATAAGCCCAATATTAAGTACATCTGAGATGTAAATATGTTCACCACTAATCTCATTTTGAACATAATGTTGAAATTTTATTTGAATGTGCTGTTGAAAGTTAATTGTAGAAATTTGTGCAAATTTTTTAAAATAGTTTTTGGAGTCAATAAACATTTATTTCAAACAGTTTTCCCTTTTGTTGAAAATAAATCATTTTCGAGACATTGCATTCAAACTTTTTTTTCTGAAAAACATACAGGGGTTCCATGAGACAAGTGGACCTTAAAAAAGGTTCCACTTAACAGAGAAATTAAAAACGATGCTCTAGGGCCTACGTATGAACCAGTTTTCGTTTGGTTCCATCCGTTACTTCCTGAGATATAATAATCGCACCTAACAGACGAAACGTTTGATTGCTCCACCCCCTTGGAAGAATTGACGCTAAAAACTAATGGATACCAATTCAAAATGAGGCACATATGTGTACCAAATTTTATGTAATACTTTTTGCGCCACAGCGGCCACAAAAATCGGTGACACAAATGCAGACGTACGTGCGCGCGCGCGCACACACACACACACACACACACACATTCCAATAATGGTTAAAATGGACTCAACACACCTCAAATTGTGCAAAGCGTTCATATCCATGGGCAAAGCGGGTATGGGCGAAGCGGGTAGGCATTTGTTTGTGTAACTTAGCTAAAGACTTATCAGTTCCGCTAATTTTGTAAGTGCTCAGTCAATATGAAAAAGAAAAAAAAAGGAAAGAAAAAAAACCTCCTCTGGGCCGTCCCAAGATTTCAATTACAAGCATAACTGACTCAAAGGCAAAAACCTACCCACTTTGGGCTGACAGGTAACTGAGCCTGAAGCAACTGCAGAAAAACTCAGCTTCCTACGTTTGAGCATGGATTCACTAATTTGGAAAGCATTGTCTAACAAAGCTGTGAGCTACGTTACCGTCCAAGTTGGTTTAATTTGAATAATTAATTTTGACTACCCGCGCTTTGTCCAGATCTCCTACCCGCTTCCTCACCGGCAAAGCGGGTTTTCGGAAGGGTTAAGGTTTTTGCTGCTTTTTATATTAAAAGTAAGTATTAGCCTGAATTTGTTCTTTTAAATATAAACAATGATAAATGCAGAAAGTTATAAACGCCAAAAAGGGGACCAATGTAAACAAAACTTTCTTTTTTTACTATCACAGTTGACGTACTCACTCGCTTTATGCGTTCTTCCCTTATTTCTCGTTTTCAGCTTTATAATTCCCTGATTCAGTTGATTTATTTTGTCACTACCAGTATTTTAAAGTAAGAGAAAGTATATAAGTAACAATACCCATCTTTCATCTGCATAGTCTTGATACGAGGCGTATCGTTCATGAGATTGCTGGGGTAAGCAGATGCTTTCCGCCTGCAAGTCTATAAATGTCAGGAAAATATGAAGAAAACATTGGGTTGCTATGCGGTAATATTGAAGCATCCTTTTACTGCTCCGTGCTCTGCACAAAAGGGTCGAAAAATTTTCTGTCTTCATTGAAGGCTTGCAATACTGACACTTCAATATGTTCGCCAGTTTATCGTTCGTTATCATTTGTTCAGATTTACGAAAGGATATAATACTTCTGTTTAAATAGTTTGCACTTCCACTCACAAAAATCTCAAATATGTACTTCAGTTAAGTACTTTTTGGGAACGAGCTATCACAAATTGCAGCAGTAACGTATTTTGTATTGTATCTGGTCAAAAGTAAACGATGAGTGACATTAATCAAAGTCAGGGGCGTGCACGGGGGGGGGGGGACACCTGTTGGCCCGAACCCAAACCTGAAGAGGCCCGAGATTTGTAAAATGAGGATGAAATGTGTGTAGGGATGTAGGGGTAAACAATTTGGAGGGGGGGCGTAAAAGTCACTTGTCAGGAGCCCAAAAATTTCTGTGCGTGCCCATCATAGACCACATTAGGAAATTGAGAGTCAAGTTAGAGTAATAAAGAAGAATCAAGTTCAGCAGCACGACGTAAAAACCAGCTGTCTAAGTTGACCGTTTTTTTCCGGTTTTAAGAGTTAGTCCTAAATAATATAAATCAACTTCTATAAATAGACCAAATTTTTCTATAGAAATTTTTAAAAATTTAATAAGCTAAAGAAATTTTTCTATAGCTTATTCATTATAGCCAATTCCACGTTCTCTTTTTTAGAGTACGGTGAAACCTGTTTAAGTTGACTACTAAAGTAGTGCACCACAACTGGTCAACTTATGGCTCCTATATATACGAGCCGGCGCATCAGCCATTTTGGATCGGAGCGCGTGTTTGAGTGGTTGTCTTTTCTGGTGAGTTATCGCGTTTAGTGATTGTTCACTGCGAGCGATAATTAGCTGCACACACACACGCACACACACACACACATGTGAATTGTTTATTAAATAAAATATTATTTACGGCAAATTTGGCGAAACACGAAGCTTTGCTGTGGTAATCCTAGCTTCGCAACAATAAAAAATCGATTCCAAAATGGCTAAACTTAAGCTGATGCTTCGGCCTATCTATCTAGTGGCTTTAGGTCAACTTACACAGGTTTCACCGTACTCTAAAACAGAGAAAATGGAGTTGGCTCTAATAAATAAGCTATAGAAAAATTCATTCAAAACTAAATTTCGCTTATAATCCGTACATATAAAATATACACTCCTCAACAGTGAAATTCCAACACCAACAAATAATGTGCGTAGCTTCATGAAAATTGTCGGAGCGATAGTGGTGAGATGGATATGAAAGTGGTTAAAAACCAGACAGAAATGCTTAAATATTAATCAATTTATGCAGTACCTAATGTGCCTACTTCTGCCAGCTATACAGGCCTCAATCCGGTGAGGAATACAATCACTAAATTCATTGATGGTTCCTTGAGTTAACCTTCGTCAAGTCATCTCCGCTGCTGTGCACAAATCATCGATTGTTTTTGCCAGCGGTTCTCGGTTCATGACACTTCCAGTGACATCTTGCAGGTGTCGTTGTGATTCAGATCTGGAGAGGCTGCCTGCAACTGTAGGAAGGCTAAATCCTGTCAAGTTGTTTCGATTTCGTCGAGCGACATTCTAAGGGGAGGGATGCTAATGCTTGACCACGGAGAGACATTGTAAAAACGATTTAGAAACGTTCCTAGAAATTAGTGGGCAGCTGATACGTCCAATTTCTGCCAGTAAGATATCTTGCAAAAACCAGGAACGTTTTCTGCTAAAAATCTGTAATTTTCCTGAGATTAGTCTTGAATCTTTCTGAAGAATATGGGGACCTCACCGGTTAAAGCCAGTCTAAGCTTTCAAGGGAAATTCGGTAGTTATGATACAATTGATTAGAATCTTTCAGACACACTAAGTAAGCATCAATGCAAACATAGCCAGAGCGCTAAAGCGGAATTGCAAGGAAGATGTCCAATCTAGTGATGTGCCGGATCGTCAAAAAAGTAGATCAACGGATACGGATCCGGATCATTAGTGTCAAGATCCGCGGATACGGATACGGATCTCAATATTTTTTTTTAACCCAATTCAACTATCCAAGTGTTTAATTTGTTACGGAAGGTATTCCGGTCAGAATAATGGCAGTTTCTTCAAAAAATGTCAACAGCGGCAAAAATATAATTAAGAATATGATTTACTCTTCAAAGAAATCTCCGTTGAAATTGAGGGAGAGTTGGAAGGAATGGGTCAACGCAGCATTAATGCTTAAATAGAATGTAAAAAATTGTTTCTAGCTTGCTCGGTAGATGTAAGATACAGGAGCAAGAGTGTAAAGCTGTTACTGGGCAGGCTAGAAATAATTTTTCGAGTGTTTTATTTCAGCATAAATGCAGCGCTGGCCCATTCCACCCAACTTACTCCGACCGACAGAATAACAGAGCCGGAAACACCTTTACAAACAGTAAATAGAGACTTTTGTCTCACTTTTTTTGAAGGATGCCGGGAAAAACCAAAATGAAGAAAAACAGAAACCCCAAATCAATAACAGAAACTAATATTACAATAAAAATTTAAAAAAAAAAAAAAACGTGTCCCAGAGGACTGACCTGATATTGAGATGAATTTCGCGGGTTAGAATAAACATTGTTAACAAATATGAACTGACGGCGGATAGAAATTCTAAATCATTGAGCTTTTTCTCCTTATCCGACTATGGAATAGCTACCGATCACATGTATAAAGGCTTTGAATTGCATTTAAAATTTCCTTAACAAGATTATAGCTTTTCTGTAGAACTTGGAAGTTAACGCAGAAAACTTAGTTCGTTCAATTTGGGGCCAATATTTTTAACGTGCGGGAAAGTTTTTACTACCATACATCTAAAAAACGTTAAGTCGGTTTTTATTAATATTTCCGGTATTTAAAGTTCTTCAAAAACGAGGCCAAGCTAAGAACACTTTCGATCAAGTCATCTTCTGAACGAAAAAAGAACTATCAAAATCGGTTCATCTGTTTAGGAGCTACGATGCCACAAATAGACACACAGATACACTTTTAAAACTTATTATCCGTTTCTTTCTGCAACGGGTGGTACAAATTGACTTATGAAATGATACCTTATAATTTAAACAGGGAATAAAACCTAATTTAAATGGAATTTAAGAGTCTTTTATTCAAATATATAAGAATTTTTAGAATAGAAAAGATCCGTTTAAGATCCGTCAAAAACGTAGCTGATACGGATCTGTATTTTCCCTTGGATATCCGGAACATCACTGAATAGTCTTGCTTTGCAAAGTTACAGTTATCCAGAGACGTATTCGCTCTCATTGGGAGTTCAGTCATCCTGGATAGGCCGTAATCGAACTGAAGACGACACACTTGATAAATGCGCTCAATTAATCTTCAAACTGGTAGCTAAATATATTTTTTACACCAGTGAGTAATCTGCACTCGCGTAACTTTAAGCAACTCAGGAAACCTTTTTGCAGAGATGTTTGATTTTACGGGGAAATAGGTGAAAATCCGTGAAATCCCGCAGCGTTCCACGGATATAATAAGTAACGTTTCGGAATTTTTTTACACAGTGGATGGTGAATGACCTTGAAACAGAAACATCATTTGCATCATTTGTAATTGGTTGTTTCTTGTCATTTTGTAATAGATAGGATCTGTGAAAACGTGCCTCTTACTACTCCACGCTTTCTCCCTATTACAAATGATACAAATGGTGTTTCCGCTTCAATGTCATCCGCTATCTCTCCGTAGTCAAGCTTTATAATGTTGCTCGCTTACACTTAAAATAAGCCTGCACCCTTCTCTTGTTACTAAAAACTACGTATCAAACCTTTCTTTTAGACCTGGTGTCATTTGCAAGATATAAATTTTATAACGCAAGACATACTTGTCAGCTAATTTGAATTTATAGCTATAGATACCTGGGATTTGCGCCTTGAGATCATTTTGTATTTATTAATGCGTTACACGTTTATTACCAACGTAGTTGGGGAGAAGGTTAAAAACATTCTCCACTTCAGCTTAAAAATACCTAGAACTAGCAGCGAGGCATTGTCCATGCGATTTTTTTTTAAAGGTGTTCTCAATAAATGATGTCATAGTTTTCTCATGACATTTCGCCCCCTTCCCCTTTTGTACCAAAGAGACAAACTTCACCTCTCCCCCTTCCCTCCCCCTTGTCTCATGTTCCCCTGTTTTTCACAAGCATATTTTTATTTTTTATAAAAAAAAGTGCCCCCTTCCCCCCGCAAAGCATGACGTCATTTGTGGACATCTCCAAAAACGAAAATTCAGCTACTATTATCTTGCGGCGATCATAAAATTCAAAAAGAAAAATGCTTATGGCCTGTCTATTTTACCATAAACAACTTATGTCAAACGAATCTCAATAAATATCTAACGCCGTAAGAAAAATTGCAGCAATGCTTATATCAAACGTGCCCTCGAAATACGTAGTAAACGAATTGAACTATCTTCATTTTCGTGAAAGGCTATAAATATTTTCAAACGTTAATAGAGTTTCATTTTCTTCTTCTTCTTCTAAATAAAATCTTCTTAAGTTATTTTGTGCTAGACAGGTGTCAGTGGTGAAAAATTGTTCCCGCCTTTTCTCCTTTATTGGAAAATTTTGTTTTCATTTTTTACTTTGAATAAAATTGATATCGTTTTTCAATGTTCACATCGGTGAAATATCCAATAAATTAACTGGATCTCTACTTTTATTTCTTTCGTGAACTTTTGCATCATGTTTATGTTTAAAATATCCCGTAGCAGAAACAGTGCTACGCTTCGACTGACGGGGCAGATTCTTGAGAAAGACTATTTCTCAATAGGGGTGGAAAAAAACCCTTTAAAACTGGTATTTTTTTCAAAGAAAACATCTTAAATTTTAACTAATGAATTTTTGCACCATATTTTCCGGGATATAAAGCAGTATTTTTAGTAGTAGTTTACAATTACATTATCATCCTATTTTGAATCATCTCTTGGTATTGGTTTAGAGTTTACAATAAAACTCATAGTTTAGGAGGACGAAATATGGCACTTTAACCCTAACTTTAAGGGCAGAGGTTCCCAAACTTCAGACCTCCGTGTACCCGCTCCGGAAAAATTGCGAACTCTGAGGACCCCGGCGCGGGTGAAAAAAAAAAATGATTTATATTTTTTTTTTTCTGATTTTTTTTCCTTTAAATTTATTTATTCATTGTTCTGTATATTTTTCAGATCTCTTCTCTGGTTTTCATTTCTTACATTATTATTTTGAGTTATGGAGGTAAAATTCTATTTGAAATATAATTAGGAATAAAAATATTACCACCAAATTTCTATAAGTTTACTAACAAAAATGAACTTTTGAAGTTAGTAAACAAAACAGTGTTAGCTCAAATTAACCAGTTCAACTATCTTGCTCACCGCTTTTGTTCAAAAGTTCACCACATATTAACTACATCAACACAGTTCCAGCAGGTGCGGGTTCAATATAGTATGAAGCATGCTAAAAATAGCAATAGATTCTGGACTCTAAAAATTTTATTTCTTGACAATTTGACCAGAAATGATTGCCAAAAATTTGGTGACTGTATGACAATCTCAAGCGTCAAGCGTTTACTTTCACTTCAGATGATTTTAATGAATAAACGCAAGCATATTATGCAACAAATTTATAAAAAAGTGATACTCCATAATGATTAAAATCGATTACAAACTATAGCATTGATCTATTTCAGACTTGGCTTGAAATTTTGAATGTTGACTATTAAAATTAGTTTTGAAAATATAGAGCAAAAGCTTTATTTAAGGTATAATATCTAAGCTGCAAAAATGTACCTCAACGTTTGCATTTTACTTAATATAGTTTTGTAACAATATGAACTTCGTCGTGTACACAGATTTAAATAATGTGAATTGTGTTCACTTCCGAGAGATTCGAGGGGGAGGGCGGGCTGCTGCGTCCTAGATGTACTTAGGAAATTTTTTATTCCTCATAAATGTGCTTTCTTTTTGAATTAAAATATCGTTATTCGTCCTTCAATCTCAATTATATTTAACGTTTTCCCTGAATTACACCGCGAACCCCCTGGCATGAACTCGAGGACCCCTGGGGGTCCGCGGACCACAGTTTGTGAAACTCTGTTTTAGGGTATCAGCACCAGTCACAGACATACATCATTCTCAGGTTAACTAAATTTTTTGAGCCTTTTAATGTATTTATACTTTTTAAACTATTTTTTTTTTCTCATGCAACTACGTCACATCTAACGTTTGGCTGCTTCCAGATCCTCTGAATTAGTTAATTCTATTTTTATTTGTTCAACTTCGAAAAAAGGTCCGACTCCCAGTAATAGACACCGAAAAATCGGATGGAGATGCGACACCGATCTGATGATATACAGTAACAGACAGGAAGAGGAAGGGATGAGTAGTATACAAAATTCCTTTTCTTTTCAAAATGCGCCAAAGTTCATTATTTTTAGAACTAAAGCCCTAATATATTTAAATGAACGTGAAAAATCAATTGACCTCGTGGTGGTTGTTCATAATCTTCCACCACTGCCTTACAAATACCAACTGGCTCATGAAATTCATTGTGATAACACTAGATGGTTTCACATTTTTCATGGGCTACAGCAACATCAGTTCAACCCGCCTAAAAGTCTTATTATTCAAATCCAAACTTATGATTGTCTGTTACTGAACCCTTGTCTGTTACATTGAGTTTATCCTAAATAGGATTGTTTCAGCTGCATTACTATATTTAGGGCTTAATTTCAAGCAAAAGAAGTGCGTATAGAGTCAACACTTACCGCAGGAAAAAAAATGTTTTTACTAAATACTTCCCGCTTTTCCATGACAAAATTAGGTTAAAGAAAGGCTTAATTATATCATATTCCAGTTAATGTTAAATTATAAAAGTTGCCATGCACAAAGCCTACAAAATAAATCATCTTTAGAGCCATTTCGCGCATTCCTAATGCAAGTTAAACTTAGTTTCTCTTTTCACACAAACTCATTACCGCCATATGCGGACAAGATCATTTCACAGAAACAGAAAAAGAAAAAAAGGACGAAAGCCAAAAAAGAAACTCTTCTTTGAAATTAATTTTTCACCCGGCTTAATGGCATTTCGCCTTCCGCCCATCTTTTGTGTCAAGATTCGGTGATAATGAAAGACAGAAAGTGGCCCTTTGCTTTGCTAGATTGTAACAGAAAGTGCGCATTTGCAGCCCTCCCTCTTTCTTTGTTCGCGGCTTTTTCGAGTGAGCATTTTCTTTTATATATCAGAGCATCGCAGGTAATTAACAGTGTAATAAAGATTTCGGCTTCCTCTCACTAAAAGGTGGTCGCCTCGCGCACATTTAACGGTAAAACTACAGTCACGACCGCAAGAGAAACTGGTCCTGGTCACGCCACAGTCACGCGCTGGTGTATAACCTTTCTTTTGATGCGATCTGATTATAGGAGATATCTGAGGAAATTATGAAATGTCTTAGTAACAGATGGTTGGGCAACATTAGTGAACAAATGCGTACCAGTTAATAATCTAATGGAGAGCTACGTTCGAAGTTACATATTTTACTGAGGGGGGCTCAGGTCAAACTCCCGGAGTACTTTTCCTGGAGCCTATCCTTTAGTTTGATTACTATAACTTCGAACAACAGCAACCCTACACTGTAAAAACAATTCAGAAACGTTCCTGAAAATTAATAGGCAGCTGATGTGCCCAATTTCTGCCAGTAACATATTTCGCAAAAACCAGGAACGTTTTCCGCTAAAATTAAGTAACTTTCCTGAAAATTTTCAGAATTCTTCCCATTCTAAAGCCATTAGTGTCTCTGAAACTTCAGGGTAATCTTGGGTAGGGGGTAACATAACAGCTTGGCACCTTCCTGATTTATGTAGACAATTCCAAATGCAGTATTGCAAACATGGCCAAAGCTTAGCTGGAATTGCAAGTAAGTATTAAGCATCTCTCACTTGACGGCAGTTCTTGCAAAGCAGCGTAGCCCATACTTCTTCGCTCCCTTCGGGAGTTTTATCAGCATGGACGAGCCGTACACGAACTGGAGCCCAAACACTTTATAAATACTCTCAGTTAATCTTGAAACTGGGAAATAAAAATGTTTTTTACAACAGAGAGAAGTTTGCATTCGGACAACTTGTAGCAATTCAGAAACTTTTCGGCAATGATACTTGATTTTTCCAGGAAGTGGATAAAACCATTGCAATCCCGAAATGATACACGGAAATACTCAGTAATGTTTCGGAATTTTTTTACAGTGTATTTATTATTGAACCTTTTTTGCTTAGGCAAACCTATACCAATGGTTTTGTAATATTTTTACTTACTTTTTTTTTTGTAACTTAAGTGGCAACTCGATGAGGGTAAATTACTCATTTTTGGGCACTTTTTTAGCCCCTGGCAACCCTGGTTAGGGACCAGAAAAAGGAAGGCAACCTTACTTTAACGTTTTCTTTACAACTTTTACTCTTCATTTATGGCAACAATTTTCGGAAACTCGATGAGAGTAAATTACATTTTTGGGCACCTTTTAGCCCATGGCAACCCTGATTTGTTCACACACAACAGGTAGGCAACCTTACTTTACCGTTTTCTTTACAGCTTTTACTCTTCGTTCATGACAACAATTTTTGGAAACTCGATGAGGGTGAATTACTCATTTTTAGGCACCTTTCAACCCCTGACAACCTGATTAGTTGACGTGAAAGCGTTAGAAATCCCTACTTACGTTTTATTTACGACTTTTACTCTTCATCTACGGTAACAATTTTAGGAAACTCGATGAGGATAGATCAAGTCTAGTGGGATCTTAGACTATTACGTTCAATACTAGAACACTGATGAAGATGTTGCCAACATAGGGTTTCTAAAATAATTAACCATCTGTGGTACCTGAACTCAGAGAAGGTTTGTTTCTACTTTTTTGATGATACTTTAGAAAAACTTTTTTCCAGCAAACAAAGTTGCGAAATTACGATCCGAAGTAGGAGTTGATGACGATGATCGTGATGCAGGGGTGCCCACCTAGAATGGCGCAGACTTCACCATTGAAATTTTTAGGGGGGGGGGGGTTAAGGGGCATTTTATTTTTTGGGGAACTCTTGCTTTGATGGGGGTCTTTGCGATATTCAGTGTGGAGGTGCGTCCTTGCTCATGGGGGAGGGGGATACCCGGTGATGATAGGGGCACAAAAGCATAGAACAAACTGAAAGAAATGAATAGTTCATTGGACAAAGAAGTAGATTATTTCGTGTCTCCTCAAATTTTAAATTTTTTAACGAGATTCGAAATCGATACAGAGTTTTTACATACTGATCCTGATGAATGGTGTGAAAACCAATAATTAAAGCTAAAAAGATAGTTAACAGTTTAAGGGTTGCCAATGACGCAGATGAAAGAGATGTAAAACTAATTCAATATTTCATCTCCTTTTTTCAAGATAAAGAGCAACGGCAAGTTCTGTTATAAGTTATATCTGAATGTAGACTCATTTTTCCAGATAAATCAAAAGCTACCTTACAAAAGCGATTACCACTTTAACTTGTCTATGAAGTAATATAATTATGCATGATTTAATGTAATGTGTAAGTAATAAAATGCATTAGATTTTTTTTTTTTGTTCTGTAATTTTAAATCTTTGTTTTCTCTTCTGAACCGCTTAGTTCTTTTATTTTAAGCTAGTGGTACCCGCCCAGCTTTGCCCGTAGTAGAAAACGAAAAGGTCATTTTGTTCGCCTCTATCTTTAAAAATATTGGATAATGATTCTCGCGCCAATTTGCTATATTCATTCGCTTGCCCATATGTTACGTTTCCACGTTATGATAATTTCGCAATTTATCATAACGTGGAACCGCATACCACGTTGTGATGGTTTGCTCGGTAAAATTTTCTTAAAACTGGAATAGAAAAAGAACAAAATCGAATTTTTGAAAAAATCTCTTCGAGGTGCACACCCCCATGCTACAAACTAACATTGTACCAAATTTCATGAAAATCGGCCGAACGGTCTAGGTGCTATGGGCGTCGCAGAGATCCAGACAGACTTCAGCTTTATTATTAGTAGAAATCAGCTATTAAAATATCTTAAAATAAAGCCTTTTTAATGGATAAAATAGAAACAACCACGAACAAATAAATGTAGTTGAATATTGTAATGCTTTTAGGACTTATCATGAAAATTTCCTTATTGATGATATCTTCTATGACCTGACCTGAAATATGTCAAGTACCACTTCGTACATTTTGTAAACAAAAATGGATCAGATGGCTCATCACGAGAATAAAATTTTCGATTAAATGAGACCAGAATGAAGTTTTTAGGGTGAATAGTTTAGGTTTTAAAGAGGAAAAACTAGGAATTTTTGCGAAAAAATCGCTGTTTTTCGTTATTTTAGCTTCTTTGAGGCACGTGTTAATAATATCGGACTAAGCTGAAATACTTAAAATACACCATCAGTTCAGTTATTCCATCCGAGGACTGCAGTTTCGTGCATTTTAGCACTCATCAGCCCATGGAATAGGAATCACATGAGCTGGAGGCGCAAAACCTCTTAAGGGAGCCAAGAGAGCTGAAAGTTTGAAAATCATGTTTTCTAAACCCATTGGCACATTTTAGGGGGATGCAGCGGTATAAATTCAGAAATTGATTTTTTGTGACCACTTAATGTTCATTAACTCCTACCAGTTTTTTTTTTTACTAAGAAAAGGTTTTTATAAATTCAAAGTGTTTCTCTAATTTGCACGCTCAAATGTCTTTTAATTGCGTCTAGAAATCGCAAGTGTGAGCAAACACTTCACGCTTGCGAAGCAAAGTCAAAGATAACAGGTTTGGAATAACGGGTGTACTCGAGGAGTACAAATCTGACTCGACGTTAAATCCCGGTTATCACAAGTTTGCCATTTCAACTGCGCTTGCGCGCAGACTTTGCCGATTTCAAAAATCTTGCTCAAACTAATTAAAAACATTTTAAATTTATTAATAAATATGAGATAACAACAGATAAAAATTAGAAATTACAAAGTTTTCTTTGATTTATTTTTTAGGCCTCGGTAAAGATTGAGTTTTGCGTCTTAATTATGAATGGATTCGGAGTCTGATTTTTCTGTCAAACAAATGCCCTTTTCAGGGCCAAATTTTTAACCTCAGAAGAGCGTACTCGAATTGCAGCATCACTTCTAATACAAAGCCGATCCCTCAACCTAAAAACAAATGTATAATACTAAGCTATTTACGCCTAACGTAAAATATCCGCAAAAGACGGATATCTGCACTCATATTCCAATCATTTTTGAAGTACATAACATGTTTTACGTTTACGTGAAGTAAGTATTTCCAAACCAATAAATATTGAAGTGTCATTTTTCTCTTTTCATTATAAAGATTATCAGTTATTCATATCCGTAGTTACATATAATGTATCCCGAAATCGCTCTGAAAATATTCTAATCGCATTCATTAATTTGTTGGGACTCTAGCTCAATCTAAATATAAACAACACGAAATCTTAAAACAGAAAGTTCAAAAAGCTAAGTCCGTGCGCAAGCGCAGTTGAAATGGCAAATTTGTGATAACCGGGATTTAACGTCTAGTACAAATCTGTACTTCAGTGGCAGTGGGACATCGGTCACATTATGATAATTTTACGGTAGAGAGGGGAAAACTTTTTTTCTGGGCTATGCAAAGGATGGGACGCGCGCTCGTTTAACTCAAGTAAAAAATTGAAAAGGATATATTTTCAAGAATTACGCTCACATTGCTCGTTGCGGAATAGGCTTCAGCATCAATGCACTATTAAACGGAAAATCCCAATTATTGACTTACGTCCTTCTTGCTCTGAGGTGCAGAAATTATGTCGACAATCTTGAATTTGTAAAAAAGCAGTCGAAAACTTTGTACTATGGAATGAGTAAAAATGACAACAACGTGCATAAAGTACAAATAAAGTAATAAAATAAAGTAATAAAATGGAGTTGAACTTTAGTTTTAACTTAGTTTTAACTCTATTTTATTACTTTATTTGTATTTTATGCACGTTGTTGTCATTTTTACTCCAATCTTGAATTTAATTTACCAGATTCATGATTTCCACCGATTTATCTTTTTTGTATTGATTCACCACATATTTGATTGTAAAAAAATATGACTGATTCGCGTATTCGCAGTTTGTGAAAGTAAAAAGAAATTCTAATCGAGAAAAGTTTCAACTAAGGTTGACATATCGGTAGTGGGCAGTGCTTAGTAGTGCTTCAGTAAGTTCATTACTTGACCTGGGGTCTGGGCAACTACTGTCATTAATTGCATTTTAGACAACTAGTAGTTGACCACCCCCAATCCCAGCATAAATGATTAATAAATTGATACAATTTTTTTTATTTACTTAGTTTAAACATGGATGATCAGCATGTATCTGTAAATGAACCCGAAAAACAAAATTTAACGTCGAGGAATATGATTAAACATTTTATCTCATGACAATGGGGTCGTTTGCAAAATTTTAAAAGTATTTTTTTCTGAAAGAACATGCTTAAAAACATAGGATCTGACCATTTTTTGATAAATTTGTTTACATTTAATATTTAAAAAAAATACTTAAATCTGTGCGCTTTCATTGTTTACATTTCTTGCCGATGACATCACAAATGATGAAATGCCATTCTGTGTTGCCATTCAGAGAGCAAAATATTTAATTCGCATCTTTACTCACATGTATTGGCAACGATATGGTTGGAAGCAAGCGTAGAGCGCAATTTTAATTCGCTGCTTGATTATCATAACGCGGTAAAAAAAATGCGCCATTAAAAAGAACATCATTTGTGACGTAATCAAGACCACGCCTTGTTTGCAAAATCGAACATTTTAAAAAATTAATTAAAAAATAACTGTTGGGAAAATGAAAGAATTTTCTGGATCCATGTTATTTTTCTTGCTTATTTTATCAATTTCAGTGACTAAAAGTATTATTTTTGACTGAAGGAAACAACCCCATTCTCACTAGTAAGAAAAGTGATTTTCGTGAATTTTTTTATGTCTTAGTAACTATACTGTCCTAACCTCCATACAAAACTTTAGTTACAACTATACATTTCCCTTGAAGTTTCAATGTATACAGGGATAAAAAGGTGATAAATGCTCTCAAATTAACATATGGGAAATTTTGTTTACATGCTGATAGCTCTTTTTACTTAAGGATTGAGTTTCAAGTACCTGGTTATGTTTCGTTTATAATTGTAACAATAATTGCAACAATGATACCTTGTTTACACATGAACAATGTACCGAAAATCATTTTCGAAACATCACTGATCATTTCCGTGTAACCTTTCGGGATTTCACAGGTTTTTTCCAATTTCCTGTGAAAATTAACTATACTTGTCCAAAAGTTTCCTGAATTACCACAAGTTGCATGAATGCGGACTTCTCACTGTTGTGAAAAATATTTTTAGCTACCACTTTTAAAGATTAACTGAGCGTATTTATCAAGTGTATCGGTTCCAAAACGGTCATTTCCAGTCCTGCGTGTCTACGCTCTCGATAAGAGCGGAAAGCAAATAAGACGCTTGGACGCCATTGAAATACTCTCCTACACTGTTAAAACTACAGGTTGCATTTGGCACTTTTCGAGGGTGAAAAGCTTGTTCACCAGCGGCACTCTTTACGGTGCCGAAATTGCACCCTTAACACGGGCGAAAAACCGGCACCCTTCACCCAGCGTGCACCGCGGTGAAAAACGGAACCCTATGGCAGAACATTGGCACCCTCTGTTTTCTGTTGCTGAGCACCCCCCCCCCCCTCAGTTTTGTGTGCATTTCCGTAAACAATTGTATACATTATTATTTATTGTTTTGAGTTATAAAAAGCTAAGTCTTGGTACATTTTCCACATTGAATAGTTCTGAAAATGATTAAAACTTGTACATTATGGCATTTGATCACATTTCAACTTTCGAACATAGTTTAGAAGTGTTCATGACTTAAATTTGTCTGCCGTGCACTAATTTTCGTACATCCACTTGGATTGCTTAGTAATTTTAATATGTTATTGACATTTACTGCAGCACGATCGTACCGAAAATGAAGAACGTAGGTACTATTTGTAAATCATTTACACGAACAATAAATATTCAATTATGTTGCAATCATGGAAAAATAAAACCTTTCATCACGTTCGAAATTTTAATCAAAGAGCACCATATTAGTACGTACGTATATATGATTCGACATTTGAATATCCGTAAAGAATATAAAAGAACAAAAGTCTTTCGATAAATTAAAAGCCAAAACAAATTCTAACGAGTTATTCATTCTTACTATTACTAGAGTGACGAAAAAAGTTCAGTCATTCGCTTTAAGCAATAACGCCGAGGAAAGCTAGTTAACTTAGACACGAGATAATAAATAAAAAAAAAAAAAAAAATCGAGACGGAGAAGAAATTTCTTTTTCTCAATGCGCTTTCCTTTTTTTTTCGTGCTTTTATGTTTTTGCTATTTGCATCATCGTAATTAGAGTTTCCGTTCACTTGCTGAGTGCATCACATTGCTAACAATGAATCTCTTAGTTAAAAATCCACAAGATTGTTGATAATACAAGCAAGTAAAACCACATAGTCAAAATTAATAGTTGAAATAACTTTTCAAATATCATCTAATTTAAGCGTTTTGATTATTAAATGTTACTTATCCGGTGCTGATAGCTATTTTTAGGTAAAATTTATGCATGATAGGAATAGCAAATGTATATAACGGCTAACTGAAGAATCAACATACCTTTGAAACAATTTTAAATATGTTCGAAAGCCTTAAAAGCTACACTATGATCAAATGCATGTACTTACGCGAAACTTTGAAGAGTAAATCGCAGAAACTTATAAGTTTTAATCCAATTTCGTACTTCATTCAATGGGAAAGTGCATGTGCGTAGTTATACTTGCGTCCGCCATTGATTGTGGTTGAATGATGTCAGAGCGGAGAGCGCATGCGCCAGCGTTTCACCCATGCATTTATTAGGTCCGTTTTCACATTTATTAGCGTCATTCACCTTGATCACACTTCCTAGCCTCTACTGCACCCTGAGGCCCGGTGTTTTCACCCCAGGGAACCAAATAGTTAGTCAAAGGCACCCGTAGTTTTGACAGTGTAGCGTTGGCAGTGGTTGCTATAATGCTTTTGGAGCTCTCGTGGTACGTCAGGACGGCGCCAGCTGTTGCTTACAGCACCCACAATTTATCTCTGAAAGTCCTAGCAACCGGTCAGGATTATGTCGGGGGTAGATTTCTGTACTATTTAGAAGTACCTAAGATAATTTCCGAAACGTTACTCTCTTTTAACGGAATAAAAAGTTCCTGTTTTTTGCAAAATATGTTACTGGCAAAACTGGGGTACATTAGCTGCCCGTTGTTTTCCAGGAACGTTTCTGAATTGCTTTTACAGTGTACCTGCTATTTCAGCTGGTGAGAATTCATTAGAATGTTAGGATAAAAATCGAGATGTAAACTGCCTATGTGCAAGTGCACTAAACTATTTCTGTATAGCTTTGATTAATGTATGTCTCTTAAGCCTAAAAGTTTTCTCTCTTTTGCCTAAAAGCTCAAATTTCGCGTAAATTGCCTATTATTGCCTATTAAAGGGGTGAAAGATTACTTGCACATATTAATATTATATATCGTTGGAAAGGGTAGAATTTTCTGCGTTCTACGCAAGTTGTTTCAATGCTCTAATTTAAATACGGCGGGAGTTATTTGCGTTTTTAGCTCGACCTTCTTTAGGCTTAACTAAAATTTAGGCACTACTTTCTACATTAAATCTATCAGTAATCGAAGTAATTGTCCTACAGTTTTCTTTTTGACACCTATAAAAACAGCGGTTTTTTTTTATATTCCGGATCTAACTCGACTTATGGTCGAAAAACTAAACTTCTACTCCAAAGGAAAAATAGTTACAAGCCGTTAAAAATCTCTCTCTCAATTTAGAATAATTTCATCTCCATTAAAATTATTGATGTTTTATTTGGCGTTGCCATAGTTACGTCTTTTCGATTCGCATGCTTCTTCTTTTTCATTCAAACTTTAAGGGTTTCGATTTTAACGGAAAATCTTAGACTCAACTCAATTCAAGCCCCGAGCTAAAGAGCAAAATATATTACTAGAGACCATGAATAAGAAAGCGGCTTTTCAAACGTACAAAACTGCAGTTTTGCAATGCTCAGGAGCCCCTTAGTCCTTACGGCTCTGTAAGTTGGTACGAGTTATTTTGAAACACGGGGAAGGGGTGCTTTTTCATCCAAAAGGGTCTCATAATGTGTTTCTTTTTAATTAACGATTTAAATCTTTGCGAATCAAATAACATTGCGAAGCAATCTTCGGGAGTTAGTGAGCGTTACACCCCGTTTGCACTGCGAGCTAAGCGCGCTCAACCCATCAATGCACTTACGAGCTAAGCGCACTTACTGTAAAAGTCGTTTGCACTAGAGAACGCACTTAAAGTTTAACTGCAAACCCAGGGAGGCTAGGTCTTGTTGAGCGGCTTCCCAGTGTCGCTCAACTGAAGCGGCTTTGAGATGCGCTAAGTGAATGCGCAGTAGGTTAGCTGAAAACTAAGCGGCTTAATTCCGGCAGTGCAAACGGGGTGTTAGCGAGCAGGGCGAAGAGCCCCCTAGTTGTTCATTTCAATTCAAAAAACTTAACATTAGGGCATACGTTGAAATTCAAGGCAAATATAATTCCTGAACTTACAGGCTAATTTGCTTCAAACAAACACTGTAGGAAAAAGCTTTTGATGAAGGACATGCATAAAAAATATCTTTTTGATTTGAATAATCTTCGTTCAATTTTGAACGGTTCACATTCCTTAACATTAGCGCCCACGGGGAAACTGAAAGTCAATGTAGATTCCGTACTTAAAGGCGGATTTACTTCAAACAAATTTTGTTGGAAATAGCTCTTGACGACCACCTCCCGACTCCGACTCCAAGAATTTTGAGGCATCTGACTCCGACTCCGATTCCTGTGTACGAAAATTAGTCGGACTCCGACTCGAGCTTTGGCAAAAAATTTTGCACAGGAAAAACTACTGACTCTGACTTTTGAAAATTCGACTCCGACTCCTACACCCGAAAATAAGTCCGACTCCCCCTCCGCAAATATTAGTGCAGTTGCAGACTTTAAAGGAAAATGACCGATTCAAACTCCGAGTCTTTGATTTAATTACTTTCGGCTCTTAGTATCTGACTTTTTTGTCCCAAAATGAGATTGACTCCGACTCCGCAGCCATGGTTTTTACTGTGAAATTATTATTTTAGAGATAATTTGTTTTATTTTCACTCCAAAGTTTTAATTTATGCGTTCAGTTTTGGGCGGAGAAATTCGGAGTCCTTTAATGTTTCTACATAAAGATATGCGCCGATGATTTTTTCTTTCGACAATGAAAATTATTTCTTTAAGTTGACATTTTATTGTTGTTATTTATTTTTGAAAGTACATTGATTTTTTTAAGTTATTTTTTGACAACAGGGGAAAAACAAACAATTGCTTTTTTTTCCTTTTTTTTATTTAGCTTATTAATTTTAATTTTTTTTTTTTTTTTTTTGAGCAATCACGATTGCTTATTGCTTTTACTTGACCGTCTTGATGTGCTATGATTTTATTTTCCAGCCAGCACCCTCTGCAGCATCACCGTCGACCGGCTCCTCACGATGCTGCTCCTATAGCGAAAGCCATCTCCAGGTTGCGTCAATATCCTACACTTACTCGCATACATACACACACACAAACACATACACACACATGCATACAGAAACACAAACACATACACACACCCACAGATACCACCCCCACACACAAACACACATACACACAACTACCCACACTCATGCCTGGCATAGGCGGATTTAGGACAGAGTTCCTGGGGGGACAGGATTTTTTTTAGCAACATTTTTATTGCCCCCCACTCTCATGTTTTTGTCTGTTTCCTGTGCTGCATAAGTCCATGTTTTACTTTTTTGTGTGTCGTTTTCATTAATGTGTGTTTTCATGCTGTCCTTTTTGAATTGACCTTAAGAGAGGGAGTTGGTATCAAGAGATTGAAGTAGGGATCCCTTTTAAGTGGGAAATAGAATATCTCCAATTTTAGGGGGCCAGGGGCTTCTTCCCCGGAGAAAATTTTGTAAAATGGATATAAAATTTTGCATTTTGAAGATTTATCAAGGTTAACTGGATAGATATAGCAATTGATAACTAGCTTATACAGTTGTACAGTATTGTTCAAACTTTGTAAGAAGCAGCCATTTTAAGTTTGAAAGAAGAAATAAACTATAGATTTCTCATTATAACCACCTTTTTTTTTAATTTTAAGTAGTGCAGAAAACGAAAAGGAATAGAGAAAAGGAATAGAAGTAGTGTAACATTTTTTTTCCTGGAAGGCTAAACAGATTAACAATATGCAGTAGAAGTAATTGGAGCCCATTTTGCTTAGGATTTTCAAAGACTTATCTAATTATTTTCAAGGACTTTAGAATAAATAAAATTATTTAATGCACTTCATTTGTACTTTCCAGTCTCTGATACTTTAGTACTTGATTGTAAATTTTTACAGTCCTGTTCTAACTTTGTGAGAAATAGCTATTTTAAATTTAAAAGAAAAAAGAAACCATAGATTTCTCATAACAACTTTTCTTCAGTTGCAAGTGGGGCAGAAAACGAATAGAAATAGAAGTAGTGTGTATTTTTTTCCGTGCTAAACAGATAGACAATATGCAGAAGAAGTAAGATAAAAGCAATCAATACAAAAGAATTTCCAAAATACTGCATTCGGGATTGAATCAATAGCAAGATATGAAATATGTGAGTCACAAAAATTTACTTGAAATAATATGTTACCAACGTGAGGACCATGATTTTTACATTTTTAATACAGGATGTGGCAAGGAGCTGAATTTGACATATTTTGGCATTCCTCCCCCCTCTACCATTTGTTAGAAATTTTAAAATTTAAGGTTTGTAGCCACACGTTTCCAAATATTCAAGGTTTTCAAGCACTTAAAAATGAAATTAGTTTTTTCAAGAAATTTCCATTTTTTAAGGAACGAATCATGAATTTTTTTTGGGAGTTAGGGACCCACTTCAAAGCAGAGGACCTAAGCAATAGCTTGTTTATCTTATAGGCAAATTCGGTCCTATTTGTAACTCTTACCTGCGAATTTTTGCTTGATTTTTTTGTAATTTTTACGAAATTTCGTCAGTTTTTACGGTTAAAGGATTTTTACGATTTTACCAATCTTTGTTAGGCTTTTATAGACTTTTATAAAATTTCAGCAAATTTTTCCAAAACTTTTGATGACTCAATTATTTATGTTTCCATAATGACAAGGACTGATTCACTTAGACTTAGATGATTATGACTTACCTTACTTTTTAAACAGTATTTATAAAGTAGGTAAAATTGTACTCTCCCTCTAAGTAAAAAGATTCATTTAATCAAAACACTCAGATAACTGAAATTTATTCAGTTTGCGATAGTATTTATTTTCTCTCTCTCTCTTTTTGAGAGAGAGAGAGAGGGAGAGGGGGGGAGAGCTAGGGGGGAGAAGGAAAAAAACTGTGTTTTTTAGAATTTCTCAAAAGGCCAATTAATCTACTAAGAACATAAATATTATGCACAAATATACTTTAAATGTGGACACAAATCATAACGAGTAGATCGAGTATATCGTTCTGTTAGTGCAAATGGAGTTTGGGGGGGGGGGAGTTTTTTCTCCTTTGCTTTAGGTTTCAATTTGTTAAAATAATCGTCAATTATTATAAGTGTTGCAGCTTAATGTATAGCTCGTTTAGCCTATATTTTCATTCATATACTCGCCCAAATGGTTTTCAGTCCAAAACAGTGAATTTAGACACATTTTCAGCACCCCAGTGACAGCTGTACTATTTGTATATTTAATGTTTGTTTTTTTTTCCCTTTTCTTTTCTCCCATCAGAAAAGGACATTCGCTTTTCTCTTCATTTTCATTGAACTATTCAAAAAAAAAAAAGTCATGATTTTTTTGTTTTAAGATTTTGGAAGATGTGTTGATACTATATAAAGTCCTCCAAAAACTGGGGGGCATTGCCCACTATGCCCCCCTATAAATCCACCCATGCCCTTCTGAACTATTCAAAAAAGAAAAAATAATATTTTTTTTTTTATTTTTGGAAGATGTGTTGTTACTACAAGAAGTCCTCTCAAAATTGGGGGGGCATTGCCCCCCTCTGCCCCCCCATAAATCCGCCCATGATGCCTGGACACAAACAGACATGCCTACCTACGCACGTACAAACAAACACATACACACACATACACCTACACACATACACACACACGCATACACACACACGCATACATACAGACACTTACACTTACACACGCATACATACAGACACTTACACATACACACACCTACACAGAACTACCCACACACTCATACCTGCACACAGACACGCCTACATACACACACACTCGTGATTGCGAAAAACATAATTTGAATTCCAGATGCCAAAATTCAAATTATTTTTTTTCTATTTGAAAGCGGTTAAAAAAAATAGTGTTGATGGGGGAAAAAATGCATTAGCCGCTTTGTTTAAAAGGTGCTGCTACTTTCTTTGTTCGTTTATTTATTTTTTACGCATCAAATTCTTTAAATGACCGAAGCATATTATTAATAGAAATCAGCGTAAAATGTTAAAAAAAGTTATGTTTGAAATAACTTGCGATTTTAGGTAATTTTGAGAATATTGATCAGGTACCAGGAAGTAGATATGTGTATACGGGAAAGTAAGCTCGTTTAATTCTGGACGGAACTTCTTGTTTTTAAATAATTCATTAGTTAACTAGTTTCTCACGTAATTCAAAGTTATCTTGAGTGTCAGACTAACTCTGAGCCTGGTCCAGTTTAATAAATTTTAAATAGTTTTAATAAAAATGATTTCTTAATTTTGGATAACTATCCAGTGTCTTTTTTTTTTCTTCTTCTTCTTCTTTTGTTTCATGCCAATAGATGTGACAGCGACAGCCCTACTAAGTTGGGAGTGGTGGAGTTACGGAAAATGTGGCGGAAGGATACGTTGAATGACTGCTGCAAAACTAAATGCTCACTTTTGTGCGTAAACAAATTGTGAGCAAACCATATTTTATGCACGTGCTTTAGAGTAAAAAACCTTTTAATTATTTATCTGAATATAACTAGAAAAGAAACCCAATCAGGGAAGGGGGGGAAAAACACTTTTTACAAAAAAAGTAAATGAAAATATCGAACAATAATCTATTCATCGAAACTAATTACATTCAATCAATGGCTTTTTAGAGAAACTTGTAATTGAAAATGCCTATTTCCGGAAATTAAAAACGCCTATATCGCCATCTGGTGAGTACAGTCTCAACAATTAATTAATCACGCTACATTTTTATTATCAGCGGCAAGAAGGCATTAAAGCTTTAGAAGACAAAGGGCTTTTTACACAGTAATAATTTTTATTGTAATAATGCATTCAGTTTTTAGGCATTATTTTCTGTTTAATACAGGAGAGGTGAAACTAATTAACAGTGGGGGAGCGTGGCAAAAACAGGAGATGAGCCTCTACTTGTTATATTTAATGTCCTATTAACCTTTGATCCTTTGATCTGCGGAAATAATGGCTAAACAGATAGATTTAGGTTTCCCCCACAGCATCTGCGCATGCGTTGTAGTGTGAAATTTCCTCACTGAAAGTTTTATAGTTGAGTTTTATTATTATGAGCATTTTTTTTAATGGGAGTTTAATGCTGTAAAATATAATCTTCCTTTTTCGTTAAACGTTCTACTTTGTTGATGGGAAAGCAATATTAGGTGACTTTTGACAAAGGTATCATTATTTTTCACCTGAAGTTTTTTTCTTTTTTTGAAGTGATAAGAAATTTTGTAGCGTTGTAAATATGATTTTGTTAACTAGCAGTGTTTTAATTAATTTTCAGTAATACTAACCGCTGTTTCTTTCGATCAAAATATGTTTAAGAAATATAAAGTTAATTCACGAGTTGGCCGAAAATATTTTCACAAAATCTTAAACATTTCGAGTTAGACTAATGAATTGGTCCATAAATGATGTCACAAGCCTTTTCATCACTTTTAACCCTCCACCCCCTTTTCACAAAGTGTCAGACTACACCTTACCCCTCCTCTCGTTGTCACATGTCACACAATATTTTTCAAACCTTGTTTAAAGAAATTAGTTTTATGCAACCAAAAAGTGTCATGTGTCACATTTTTTGTAAACCCCCTCCTTTCCCCTTGTCACAAACCGTCACAATTTCATGAACCCCTCTTCCCCAAGTTTGACATCTGTTATGGCCGGCCCCTAATACTCATAACAATTGAAATGCTTTGTTAGAAATAGTGCCGATGCTTAGTTTTGTTTTTATTTTCGTGTTTTTATATAACGACTGAAAACATTCAGAAGGAAAAAATAAATTCAACTAAATACGCAAGAAACCAAAATTTCTTTTCAGTAATAGCCAGGGCTAAGGCAGAAGTACGTGAAATACACCGCCAGCTCAGTCATTTTCAGCCGAGGACTGCAATTTCGTGCTTATTAGCTCTTATCAGCCCGGCATAGGAAAGTGACTGAGCTGGAGATGGAAAACCTCTTAAGGAAGCCAAGAGTGCGAAATAAATTGGTAGCTAATACAGAATTAGCACTGACCAGAGCAATGGTTTGGTTCGACTCGAGTTTTGAAAGCAAGGCAGGCATATTCAGTAAAATACCGCCCTATAGCCGGGGCTAAGGCAGAATTACGTCGCCAGCTCAGACATTGCCAGCCGAGGACTGCAATTTCGTGCTTATGAGCTCTCATCAGCCCGGCATAGAAAAGTGACTAAGCTGGAGATGGAAAACCTATTAAGGAAGCCAAGAGGGCCAAACAAACTGGTAGCTAATACAGAATTAGCACTGAACAGACGAGTGACCGAAGCAATGGTTCGGTTCGACTCGAATTTTGAAGGCACTGGAAATGACTGAGCTGGCGGTGTATTTCACAAAATGTATTTCTTTATTAATTCTTGTAACCTCCTCCCTTCCCCTTGTCACAACCGTCACAATTTCATGGTCTCTCTTCCTCAAGCGTGACATTTGTTATGGCCGGCCTTTAATACTCATAACAATGGAAATAAATTTGTTAGAAATAGTGCCGACGCTTGGATATTTTAGCCGGAAGCTAAAATTCTTCCAGTATATTACTATCCACAAGTCTAAAAATATTGAGGGGTGTCCTGTTATCTAGAAGAAGATTTCTTTTTTACATGTATTTTTAAACCACCCTAATGCTCATGCGTAAATTCATTTGCCCATCAATTTGTCTATTAACGGATCAACTTGCTTACATTTATTGCGGAGTGCAGAATTTTTTTGAAAGCGTAATTGTACCAACTGAGATGGGCTGAAAGTTAATAAACAAGTCTCTGAGCATACTACAACAACAAAGAAAAAAAAAGAACCGTCAACGAAAAAAAATTGATCGGCCTCCAAAGACTTTTATCAGTCCATGTTTAAAAAATTTTCTCGATCAAAAAATATTAAAAATGACATATCATATCAATTTTTTTCCACGAACTTTGTGATAACTTTTCATAATTTACTGACCATTCATTAATTACGTAAGGATGATTCTGGCAATTTTTGACGCCCCCTACCCCTATGTAAGGGTACGTAAGATTTTTCAACCCCCCCTCCCTTTATTCTCACGTATGATACCATTTCGTTATTCAAAATGATAAAATGTTGTTAAAAAGGATCAGTTACACTAAAACACACAGGTTGACGCAAATCAATTATTTTTATTTTTCAACAGATAAGTTATACTATTTTACTCTTGTCAACTACATATTACGATCGTATTATTAGTTAAATATCTATTTTCTTCTAATACTATTTATCAGTAGTCAAATGTGAGTTTTTAAATATTCCTAAAAATAAATCAGCTAAACTATGTACAAAGGAATAACACTTTTAAATTAATGATCGACTAGTTTTTACTTATTTTGAAAGAAAAAAAATTATAACAGTTACAGCGAGATCAATTCTTATCATCCAGACTGAATGTTTTTGGATATGATGCGATACTAATATTAAAAAAAAAAAAAAAAAAAAAAAAAAAAAAAACATGCCATACGTAGTACGATTTTTAAAAAAATATTTTACACTATTCATTCTTTGTAAAACGAGAGAAAAACATCTTCCATTAATACGTTTTGCACCCTCCAGATGGAAATGAAATATGATCCCTGTCGAACCACTTGACCGCGCGATTTCTATAAAAAAAAATAGACTTGGAAAATATGACGTAAGAATGGGATTGACCGCCCCCTCCTCCCGAAGCAAGGGTATGTAGAGATTTTTCTAACCTCACTTCCCCTCAGGACTCTTATTCAGTTAATGAATGGCATCTTATCTTAAAAACTAATGTAATTTTGTATAATAATTACTTTTCTTTAAATTCAAATACTAGAGACCCGTCCCAACCTAGTTCGGGTAAAAAAAAAAAATTAATTTGAATTTTGACATCTTGAATTTAAATTATGTTTTTCGCAATCACGAGTGTGTGTATGTAGGTGTGTGTGTTTGTGTGTGGGGGTATGTGTGTGGGTAGTTGTGTGTATGAATGTGTGTGGAGGGGGGTATGTGTATGTGCGTGTAGGCATATGTGTTTGTGTCTGTGTGCAGGCATGAATGTGTGGGTAGTTGTGTGTATGTGTGTGTATGTTTTTGTGTGTGTCTGTATGTATGCGTGTGTGTATGTGTATGTGTGTAGGTGTATATGTGTATGTGTGCGTGCGTGTAGTTGTGTATGTATGTGCGTGCGTGTAGTTGTGTATGTATGTGCGTGTGTGTAGGATATGGATGCAACCTGGAGAAGGCATTCGCTATAGGAGCAGCATCGTGAGGAGCCGGTCGATGATGATGGTGCGGAGGGTGGTGGTGGGAAAATAAAATAATAGGAAAGCCAAAAACAGTCAAATAAAAGCAATAAGCAATCGTGATTGCTCAAAAAAAAAAAAAAAAAACTATCTATCTAAATAAATCAAGGTACTATTTAATTTGAAATTTATAGTCAGCAATATTTTCTTCTTTCACTTTTCTGAGGTTTGAAACAAATTGATTTACCTTATTTCCAGAACAAGAGAGACTAAGACTGGCAAACGCAACCTATTCCCACTGAAAAATACATTCTCCCGTATGTAACGTTGCACAACCTATCGTATAATTGTACGTTTGATGATGGTAATGGCATTGGAAATTTTTATTGGATATTGTAATCACTTAAATTGGAAAAGTAAATATAAGGGGACCATGGGGATGCAAGGATTATGAGCCTACTGATATGCTGCTGGTGCTGTAAGAACAGTACTCGAGATCATATTATTCCGTAATGAATTTCATTGGGATTGTATTCCATTGAGCAGATTAGACAAATTAAAGTTGCGCAACAAAATTATTAGGATATCGCCTTAAATTTTAGAAGCATGAAGAAAAGTCCAGAGGAGTACCCTATGAAAGAAATTCTCCCAATTGCCCGTTTTGTCTTGTTAAAAATATAGAGTCTTTCTGGAGGAGATATTCAAAGTAGTTTAAGTGTGAAATAGTTTTTATATTTCTAGTTAAGTCCCTGCAGTAAAAAAATATCAAAGGAGCCTGTTGGTTGATTTTTTATAGTGTTGAATTTATTAATTTTTTCCAGTTCCACCTGGTATGCCGATCAACATTAATTGGTTCCGTGATTAGAAACGTACTTTTTCTGTAAGTTGCGTTCCTGGTTTTCATGTACCAATCATGTTTTAATAGAATTTTTTCGTTGATTCTCTGCGGCGGCAGCAAACAAAAGTTCCCCATTGAGTGTCTGCTTCATTCACAAATTTTGCCTTTAATTTTTATATCGTTTGACATTGAACGACATTATAGTATTTCTGCTGACGCTCTCCGTGCAGTATGTCGTCAAAGAGATCTTTTTTAAATGTTTGCCATAAAGCAATTGGGTTTAAAAGTTGACATAAAAGTTGAAATAGTTGTAAATATTATCTCAGTTTAGGAGCGGAATTAGAAAGTTACATGCATAAACTAGTTTCCAAGATATATTGCCGTCTATAAGATCGAGTTCTTTATATGCTGCTTGATAGGTTGGTAGGATCTTTAACTGTTAATTGACTTTGTAAATATGTAGGACCACAAAAATATTACAAATGAATTCTTATGTGATCGAGTTCAGATTAGCTATTAGAATGAATATTGTAGATTCTACTAAGAGGAGAGTCTTCCCTAAGCTCGGGATGCCTTTTAACCTGTTGTACTCGTTTTCATCGGGAAATTTGCTTTTTTCATATACCTCCTTTTTGTTTTTTGCAATTTCCTTCTGATGGGATATTTGTGAGCTTTATTAATTTATTCTATCGTTTTTAAATGCTTATATACGATCATCGTGAAGAATAGTTCCGCAAATTATTTTTATTGAGCAATCACGATTGCTTATTGTTCTCACTTGACTGTTTTTGGCGTCCTATCATTTTATTTTCCCACCAGCACCCTCTGCAGCATCATTGTCGACCGGCCGCCTCACGATGTTGCTCCTCTAGCGAAAACCGTCTCCAGGTTGCCTCCATATCCTACTCGCATACATACACACACGCATGCCTACACACAAACACACATACACACATACCCACACACTAATGCCTGCACACAGACACAGGCGCCTACACACACATACACATTCCCCCCACACACAAACACTCATACACACAACTACCCACACACTCATACCTGCACACAGGCATAAACATACATGCCTACACACACATACACATACCCCCTACACACAAACACGCATACCCACTGCACACAGACACAAACACACACACATACATACCCACACACACACACATGCCTGCACACAGACACAAACACACACGCCTACATACACACATACCCACACACACACACATGCCTGCACACACGCAAAAAAAAAACACGTGATTGCGGAAACATAATTTGAATTCAAGATGTCAAAATTCAAATTATTATTTTTTATTTTTGTTTTTTCCTCCTCTTTGTCAAATTCTTTCCTATCCACTGTTTTTTTTTCTTTCTGTTAAGAATTTTCTAAATTAAATGTACTTAGTTGAATGCATGCAAATTTACAACTTTCAGAAACACGGAATAAGATCATCTATTTACACTACTTGAATTCAAAAAGAAATTTTCAAGAAGCGCGAATCGCAGTTATAGTTCATTTATTTAAATTTTAAAGTGTTAACATTATATCACTCTGAACGGTTTTCATTGTCCTAGGCCATTAGAAAGCTACAAACCCGATCTTCTGTTGCCTCAAATACATGAAAACTTTTAGCACATTTAACTATTCTGTCATGGTGGATACAAATGCAATCCGCGTGCGTTTTTACGTATATAAGAAGAACAGTACGAAACATAAACTGGTAGCGAAAAGAACTTATTAATTAAAAAAAATAGTATAAAGGCATATGTGTATAATTTATAGCCTAATATGTCACTCATTAAGAATGCACCTTTAACATAGTGCAGGAGTTTTTCAAATAGGTGCAGTGGTTCCGGAGATTACATCGAACATATAAACACACAAAAATCTGCTCTCTCTTTATAATATTAGTATAGATACTTGTAATTTTAAAAATATTGACCGTTTAGCGAGTCAAAAGAGGTTAAGAAACGCTAGATGAAAGTTTTAGTTTGCTAAGCAGTGGTGAGATTGAGGCGTTATTATTCTACTAAACCCTTATTCAACTGATTTTTTTCAACTATTGTGAATTTTTAGAAGGATCGACCTATTGTTTTTGAGCATCTGAGTTTACCACTGACAGAAGGAATCAGAGCTTTGAATTATGGGACGACGGAATTCTTGATTACAGTGCTTTGATACACTTTTAGAAGTTAACAACTTTGAACGGTTGCAGATGCAAATCTTTGGTTCACATCTGTTATTACATGAATAATATATTTTGAAAATGAAAACGACTACTCGAAACTGCAGACATCAATATAAGGCCAAGTTTAGAGATAAAAACACTGGTAGGTAAAAGCAGGCTACACTCGAATCTCAACTTGCGAGAGAGACGCGTTCTAAGACCCCTTGCGTTAAGTCTAACTTTCGCGATTTGGAAAAGGGTATGTGTACGATTTGTTATAATAAACATGCCCAATTATTTTAGACATTTGTAAACACCTCTCAAACTATTTTAATTTATTTCTTAACTTCAGATTGCCGTTTTTTTTTTTTACAAAAAGAACTTAATTTTTACTGAACTAATAAAAAAAGAGAAATTTCTGTTTTTCAACATAAAAAACTGTTACGATGCACAAAATTAATGGGATAGAGAGGAATGAAATGAAACAGTACGGTACATATAGTATGTAGCAAACAGTAAAATACAACGCTTTAATGTTGTTGTACAGTTGATACAGCAATTATATTCGACGCTCTTTTTAATTGTTCAAACATTTCGAAAATCTTAACCTTTTCTTTAATTGAAAGAAATTAATGTCGGTCCCGCTTAATCGAATATCGTCGGTTAGAATTCGATTAAGCTTGATTGAGCGGGGAAATTTTATTTACATTTCTGAATTGACAACATTTGTCTTAAAACGTAAAAATAATAAATACATAGCTTTTTAAGGGAAATAATTAATGTTATTGCTAAAAAGTTTTTTAAACAAGCTAAATAAACAAAAAATTATTGAATAATCTTTACTAATAATGAAGCTGAAAGTCTCTCTGTCTGGATATCTGTCAGGATCTCAGTCCGGATCTGTGTCTCTCAGGATCTCTGTGACGCGCTTAGACCGTTCGGCCGATTTTCATGAAATTTGGCACAGAATTAGTTAGTAGCATGGGGGTGTGCACCTCGAAGCGATTTTTCGAAAATTCGATTTCGTTCTTTTTCTATTCCAATTTTCCAGGTTTAAGAACTTTTTCCCGAGCAAAATTATCATAAGATGGACAAGTAAATTACCAAGTTATCATAACGGGGAACCGTAACATGAGCAAGCCAATTGGCGAGAAATTCACCATACATTATTTTTAAATATACAGGCGAACCAAATGACCTTTGAATTTTTCTACTACGGGCAAAGTCGTGCGGGTGTTACTAGTTAGTATATATATTACAAGTACGTATGAAAGAAGAAATTTGATAGAATAGTGGAAACGTTCTGATGGATTATGAATGTTGATGTTTTCGCCCGTTGTCGGCGATAAATATTATTTCACTTGTTCTTACCTCTTTCTTTCTTTTTTTTTCTTTCTAATTAATACAAAAATTTTGCTCAGCAAAAATATTTCCGAAAGCTGATTAGCGTTATTCGATTATCCGGGGAAATTATTCGATTAAGCGGGGATCTTTAAAATTGCGTCTATGGGGAAATATTCCGTGCCGGGAGATTTTATTCGTATAAGCGGGGTATTCGTTTATTCGTTATCCGATTAAGCGAGGCTCACAATATCTCATTTTCTCTCCATTTTCAAACATTGAAAAAGCAGCGTGCTTTGGTAAAATTATATTTGTTAAACTTCATATTCAGAATGAAAAAATTTAAGTAAAGGGTGTAGAAGATTAAATAAGAAATAACAGCTTCAAAAAGCACAAATTGCGGATTACTGCAGACACCTGTTTCGGTTTTACAAGGAATGATGAAAAGACATCCGGATGTTTTTTCATAGCTCATTTCTTTAGCACTGAAAAAGCGTCCCTTGTTACACACGTGTCTGTAGTAATTTGCAATTTGTGCTTTTTAAGTTAGTTATTTCTTTTTTTTTGAGCAATCACGATTGTTTATTGCTTTCATTTGACTGTTTTGATGTCCTATCTTTTTTTTTTCCCACCGCCACCCTCCGCACCATCACCGTCGACCGGCTCCTCACGATGCTGCTCCTATAGCGAAAGCCGTCTCCAGGTTGCATCCATGTCCTACACACACGCGCATACATACGCAGTTACACACACACACAAACACGCACACACAAACACGCACGCACACACACACATACACACACATACACACAACTACCCACACATTCATGCCTGCACACTGACACAAACACATATGCCTGCACACAGATACACATACCCCCACACACACAGACATATTCATGTACACAACTACTCACACACTTATGCCGGACACAGACACAAACACACATGCCTACACACACATACACATACCCCTACACACAAACACACATACCCCCTACACACAAACACACACGCCTACATACACACGCTCGTGATTGCGATAAACATAATTTGAATTCAAGATGTCAAAATTCAAATTAATTTTTTTTTAAATTGCTATGCACTAAGGTATTTATTTAATTTATTATGCAGAAAATTATTTGATTACACCAGAGTTTCTTAATTTCTTTCATTAGTGGTTTTTTTTTAATGCTCACTTTTTCGTGGAACCCCTGATTTTTCGTCACCAGTGTGCTGTGGCGTAGCCAGGATTCTCTTTCGGAAGAATCCAGGTTCAAACTTCAAACAAACTATCACATTAACTATTTTTATTTGTCATTAAATTACTAATTAAATATATTTCATTAACGATCATGCAAATTATTGATAACTCCTAGTTATTATTTGTTATTGTAAAATACCAATGCATACACTCCTTGTATTTTTTAAAAAGAACAAATAACTTCAGAATTTATGAATGAGTTTTTGATTAAAAACATTTTTAATTAGGAAAAGAAATACGCATGTTTTTCAACTGCAAGCAACAGTATTAATAATTCACTTTAATTTACATAGAAAAAGTGTTTAAATCTTAAAAATAAAAATGTCTTTAGTAAATTTTTCAAAAATTTTTTAGTTATTTATAAACCATGGACTTATACATTACAATGTCGTCAGACAGAGTTAGAACATATAGATGCCCTTGATCAGTACTGCTCCTTAAATTGGTTCTTACTCCTTAAATGTTGAAATTGTCCTCTCAAATGCTGTGAGAGATCAGGGAGAGTAGCTGGTATCAAGAGCAGACTATATGAAATTGAGGACAAAAATCGTAATTTTTGGTGTGCACTCCCAAAATTTTTTCAATATTGAAATCACTTTTAAAGCGTCTTTGATGATATTAGGGGATTCGAAGTTTCTCCCGGAAATTTTTCGAAATAGAAGTTTTTAAAACGCTATTTTAGCCTATCTTTGGAGATATTAGGTGAGAAGGTGTTTTGGGATTGATCTTGGAAAAATTGTGAAGTTGAAACATTGAAGGCACAATTTCAGGCTATTTTCGATAGTCTAAAATTTGCATTATTTTAGGCAACAAATAAAATTATTCCTATGGTGACTAACCCTGATGGGTAACAACGATCAAATTTAGTATACGAAAGTAAAAGCAAATTTATTTTTAATTTTAAAAAAGCGTTAGTTTTATCGATTTTTTAAAGAACAAATTTTAAAGTTGTGGAAAAAAAAACATGCAAGTCTCGTGGAACCTCTAAAAGACCAAAACTAAAATATGAACACTTCACAAAGCACATAAGTCATTTAGCAGTTGCTGGTGGTTACACTGCTCCTAATTAGATGAAATGTATGATTTCCAATTGATAACGCGAGGTTGTGGAATGTTTTGGGAGCGAATCAGCAGCTGGCTTTCTTGACTGCTGAATTGAGCTCTTGCACCGTATTCGGTGCAAGAGCACCGATATTAAATTCTTTGACATTTTCTATCCGATTGATATTTGACTTGAAAGCTAGCGAGTTCAACCGTAACCCACGTGATAATAGGCCTGACCCCCTCCCCCTAGTTCGTTACGCCACCATTCGTCGATCTATGAACTTGGCGTGAAATTTTGAAAGCAGTGAAGTTTACTAGTCAACAGTATGTTGCTTGCTCTAGCTAAAATAGATTGAACAGGATGTATGTTACTTCGGATGTGTGCACGTTTTTCAATACCATACTATTGGATTTGTCCACATCCACTTACCGGAATGTAGAGGCAATTTAAAAAAAATAAACCTGTCTTATAAGTACATGAAATACACCGCCGTCACTCATCCGGTCTGCGCTAATTCTATATTAGCTACCAGTTTGTTTGGCACTCTTGGCTTCCTTAAGAGGTTTTCCATTTCCAGCCCAGTCACTCTCCTATGCCGGGCCGATGTCTGCTAATAAGCACGAAATTGCCGTCCTCGGCTGGAAATGACTGAGCTGGCCATGTATTTCTGCTTTAGCCCTAGCTATTGGACGGTAATTTACTGAAGTCTTATATGTGTCTGAGTGAAAGTTAGTCAGTGATTTCCGATTCCGAACAACCTGCATGTGAAGAAAATATTGGGCGCCTTTTGGAATAAATTTCTGAGTTCGGAGGTAAGTACTTTTTCTGAGATAAAATAATTTACTTTTTATGCAGAAGAGTTTAAGCAGTTAAGGTTCGTTAACTTTTCCTCCCTTACACAAGCAATTGTCAGTCCGTTTCTAATATCTTTGTCTGTAATTTTTATTTCAGCATACTGATTTAATATTTGAAACGGTTAACTTGCAACTTTTTATTTCTTTATTCTTTCAATCTTGCGCACGCATTTATTCCAAATGGATTACAGGTGTCGAAATTTTCTGCAAATATACTTGTTGCTACCAGAAGCAACGTAATTTAGTGTTGATATTCAGTTGATATGTAAACAAGTTTATTGAAACTGGCTTTTAATTGAACTAATCTTATATTTTCGGTTTCGATTAAATTGTTTCATAAGCTATCATGTGTTATTTTGATCAAAAAACGTTCCTTGATGGGCTTCCGTAATTCTGAGGTAGAAGCTTAGTTTTGAATGCCGGAGGTCGTGGGTTCGATATCTAAACATTCCCCCCCCCCTCCCCGACTACGCCACTGCAATGTTATTCAAACAAGCTGGTTCTGTGTGTAAATGAAAAAATGTATATTGAATTTGTTTTTTTCACTGTCGTCTTTACGTTTTGTTCTATTTATGCATAAATTGCTGTTGAGTTAACTGGAGTCATAATTTCAGGGCTTGCGAAAGATTACTTTTGAGCAGTGAATTCACAGCGTGTTTTTTCCAAATGCTCTATGCTTGTTTGTTGTGCTTAAAAAGAGCAAAATATCTTGAACTATATATTTTTTGAATTCTTTGGATTTTTCGTTAATAAGCTTGCATTAACCCTGAAACTGTAACATAAATTGGATTAAGGATCTGTCCATAAACGATGTTACAAAATTTTGAACATATTTGCCGCCCCAACCCCCACCCCTTGTCACAATGTAACGCAGTTTTACATGAGCGTATTGTTATAAACAACGCGCGATGTCACACTTCTTGTTATCTCCTTCCCTTCTCCCTGTCACAAACTGTTACACTAAATTCCTTAAAGAGCATAATCAGCAAAATGTTGATATAAATTTAACATATATAAGGTTTTAAGTATCGAAGAAAGTTGCTAAAATGGTCATTCTATGGAAAGTTTTTCGAAAAAGGTTACTTTGTCATCAATTAATGCTTTTTAAAATAATTTTACAAAAGCCAAAAATGATGAACTATTGAAGCCCCCCCCCCAAATGATCACTAGTAGCAGAAAAAGCTGAAAAGAGAAATGTAAAGGGTGTCCCAAAATTAACGCAAGATTTGAATTTGCCACCATTTTTTCCATAAATTGTTGGCAGCCATGAAAAAAGAACAATTTGACAGTTGTGATTTTAGGGTTAGTAAAAATGGGGTGTTATTGTACCATACAGCTAGAGAGAGTGAAACATTTCAATTACTGCATTTCCTAGTCGCGTACTCTCTCATTTCGGTGATTAGAATTGGCACCCTAGATCGTGTGATTTAACATTTTTAAATTTCTTCTTATGGGGTTATTTGAATTCAAAGGTCTTTGTCAACAAGCCCACAACCACCCGTGCATTACCGTGTTGCGATACCGAGCGCCAATAACAGCAACTGCTTGACCAGCCTCAACTTTCACTATTTTTGAAACAATTGTTCAATAATGAAAGCGCGTTATTGTATCGTATAACGCTCCATTTTTGATTACACTAAACTCTCAGCTGTCAAATTGTTCTTTTTTCAATGTTGCCAACCATTTATAGCAAAAATGGCGGCAAATTCAAATCTTGCGTTAATTTTGGGACACCCTTTAGTAAAATTCCAAAAAAAAATCTGCTTAAATATTGTAAATACATTTTTTATGTACAAAATACAGTATTCATGCTGTTGTACAATTCATACTACAATTAACGTTTTTCAAGTTGAATTCTTGTGTTATTTTTCAAGAGCGCCCACCAGGGGGTGAGGGGATAATTGTCTCGTATTAATGATAGCTTTTCAACGGCTATAGTTATAAATAACTGTGCCATTGAAATTTAAGGGGAGGGAGAGATGGTTTTTGGGGTTTTTTTTCTTGAAATTTTCACAATTGGAAGGGTAAGGCACCGTTTATTTTGGGGGATGGCAACCAAGTATTCATATCTTTTTAAAAGCATTAATTTGCTCAGCTAAGTTAACATTAGTAATCTGGTATTACTTAATTTGATATGTCTTTGGAAAATATTGCAGTTGTTTCCCGTTTATTTAGGTAAAACTATTTAAAATGAGATTAGTTTTAAAAATGTTTTCAAATGAAAAATTAAACTTTGTTCATATATCACTTCGTTTTAACATAATTGTAAAATAAAAGCGTGTTTACTTATTTGAATACTTTTAAGACCTAAATATTTTTATGGAAAATAGTATGAAAATAGTCTATATTTTAATGTATGATTATCGGCTCTTTTTCATGTTTTCAAATGAAAAAGTAGAACTTTTAATGCTACTAAAATAATAGAAGACAATAATAAATAAGCCAAATAATTCAATTAAACCAAAATACTAATCGAAGCGCCTACTTCCCAATATCATCGTGGATCGACGAACGATGAAGTCATTTGCTAGTTGGATGGCCTTTCTATCTCGGAGGCTACGGTTCATCACAGTGATATTCTGAGGTGTAAGCCATTTTCTTGTGCAATTAGAAATATTCATCTATGCGTTGTCTTGCTGAAAGATGCAGTTGGAAGCGTCTAAAAGATAACGAAACGTGGCCAAATGTAAAGCCCTGTGTAAGAAAATGCTCAACCACAGTTTGTTGACAAATTTTTGAATTTTGTGTGCAGTTTAGGGGGCAAAAAGAGGTGCTAATATTAAATCTAAATGCTCAACATCATAAGCAAACTGACATCCTGTTACCAGCAGCATATTCTCTTCGAATCTTTCCTCAAGTCACGCTAATTAAATTATACCCCATCTAGACCATCCAAAGTCTATGTATTTTCATCAGAGAAAGTAACTCTCATTCTTTAGTCACGATATTATATGTGCTGTTTTTCTAATTACAATCTTGCTTATCACTGTCCCAAAAAGAACTCAAGAACAAATTTTTGTTTTTTGATAAATTTTGATATGGTTGTTCCTTTTGCTTACGCTGCCACTAATTAGTTTTGGTTCAAATTGAAATTTTATGCGGTTAAGAGACAAATTATCAGCGTATCAGCAGCTGTTTTTTAAATTTCTTCATCCTCACGAAATATGGTTTTTCGCGGCTTAAGAGATACTCGTGCTTAAACTGCTCTCCATAAAGTAAGACACCACACTAGTGTATGGTGTTTTACTTTAATGGAGAGCAGTTTGGGCGGAATTAAAACAAGAAAAATTAAGTGAATTTTCTTCCATCTTCTTCATTCTTTCACCTTCTTCAAGCATGAACTATACAGATTTTTAGCGTTTTGATTACTCGTTTAGCAACCTCTACACCTTACAGTTTGAGAAAAAAAGTCCCGCCTTTCCGCTACCTATTAAGTTTCCAAAAAATACTTGCGTGAAATCTGACTAGTACATTAACTTTTGGACATCAAAATATATCTATTTATATGTACATGCTGTAATTTATTATTTCCATTCAGATTACTTCTTCCAAAACTTCAGATACATATTCCTGATCATGCTATGCACCTATAGTATGGGGATTTAAAAGCGTTCCATCGAATAGTTTTATATTCGGTCAAATATTTGCATCGTGCTTGTAAATTTTGCGCCGCACATAGAAGAATCCAAAAAAAAAAAAAAAAAAAAAAAAAAATGGATTTTTTATAATAATTCAAATAATATTTGGTTCTAATATGGAAAAAATGCGAGTGTTACGATAAAAACACTTACTACCAAACGGCATGACCTTGAGGGTCACGGATTTAGACAAAATCCTAGATATAGGTTTATTCTTACTAGGTATGAGCCCAGGTAAAAGGGTTTGACTGCATAGACCCTAGTTAAGCTGCAACGGGGGTCCAAAGTTAATAATTTGGACCCAGTATTGCAATGGAGTTTCTTTCAGAATTACCATTTTTACCCCTTTATTTTTGCCATTATACTGCAGTATGAGTCATTTGCAGGCACTTATACTGTTAAAAATTTTCCGGAAAATTTACGGTAATTGTTACTGGCATCCATGTTGCCAGTAACTATTACCGTAAAAATCAAATGTTACTGTAAAATTTTACGGTTTCCTCGGTAGGCCGCAGCAATCAATTGGAGCTGGGATCGCTTATTTTTCCGGTATGAATTACCGTAAAAATCAGCGATGCGTTAAGTCTGCCATTTTGCAGTAACAATTACCAGAAAATCTTCCTGAATTTTTAACAGTGTACTTTTGAATTAATTAACGCTGAATACTAATTTTTAATAAGTAGTACTCAAAGTTAAATTGGACACTACTTTTAATTTCAATAACTTGAATTCCTTAATAAATAACATAGTTACAGGATATTTATCGTTTGCAAATGAAACTAATTATTTTCGTTTTATATTAATTCTCTGCTAGTAAAAGGTATTTATCGTATGTTAATGAAAACATTTACTTTAACTGGATATTTATCGTCTGTAATCAAAGATATTCCACAATGATAAGCAAAGAGAGAGAGAGAGGAGAAAAAGCTCTAATTTATTGCACATGGCACATAAAAAAAACAAAAATACAAGATAGTTTCAACTTTTCAAGTAACTTAAATAATGCTCATAAATAAATAGGTATTCTCCCTTCCACTCGTTGTACTAACAAAAGATGCCAAATGTGTTGGGACATCGAACATAGTGTCGATGTCTGAAATTCCAATGGATACGCCATTGCATTTCTGGGGTCAAACTAGCAATTTTGGGTCATCGTTGCAGTCAAACTAGGGCCTATGAAGTCAAACCGCTTTACCTAGGCTCATATCTAGTGAGAATGGACTTATATCTAGAATTTTGTCTAAATCCTGACTTTTACGGAAAGCGTTCCTGGTTTTTCCAAGATATGTTACTATCAGGAATTGGGCACATCAGCTGCCCATTATTTTCCAGGAACGTTTCTGAATCGCTTTTACAGTGTACTGTGTGATATAAGATGTTGGTGCAGTTTTGACTGCTACGATCTTCAAGACAGTTTATCAAAATATCGTCTTTACAAAACTACATATTTAAACAGAATTGAAACATAAAAATGCTATTATTAAAAGAACAGAAAAGAATCTACTTGCAGAGCATGGTTCGACAACACAATGACAGATTGGAATTTGGCCATTTCTTACCAACCCTCTTATAATTCTTCCACACTTGTACCTAATAAAATCAAGCTACTTTCTGACATAAAATATTTTTGCAGTCTCAACTGCTACGACTACTACTCAAGATAGCTTATCGAGAAAACCTTCCTCACACTGTAAAAACGATTCAGAAACGTTCCTGGAAAATAATGGGCAGCTGATGTGCAAAATTTCTGCCAGAAACATATCTTTAAAAATTCAGGAATGTTTTCCGCTAAAATTCAGTAACCTTCCTGAAATTATCCAGACCTGCAAAATTCAGAAATATTCCCGTTTAAAGCCAGTCGTGTCTCTGAAACCTTAGAGTAAACTTTAGTAGGTATAATATGCATCTTCTTGATTTATCAAGAGAGTTCCAAAATCAGTATTGGAAACATGACCAAAGGTAAGACAAAATTCAAGAAAGTATACAGAATTTTACTCTTCTGACAATCTTGCAAAGCTGTGCAGTCCATGGGCTTATTCGCTCCCTTTTTTAGTTTAATCATTCTGGATGGGCTGTAGCTGAACGAAACTCGATACAATTTATAAATACGCTCAGTTAATTCTTAAACTGGGAGCTAAAAATATTTTTCACAATAGTGAGCGGTCTGCATTCGTGCAACTTGTAGCAATTCAGGAAACTTTTTAAAAATATACTGGATTTTTCCAGGAAGTGGATAAAAACCATTGAAATCCCAAAACGTTACACGGAAATAATGAGTAACTTTTCGGAATTTTTTTGCAGTGCAGACATCAAAGAATATTTCAGCGACCTTCTTCTTAATGTTTCAAAACTACACATATTAACATAATTGAAGCTAGAAAATACTTTATTATTACAAAGAGTGAAAAAAAAAATCTTCTTGGAGATCATGGTTCCACAACACAATGACAGATTGCAGTTCAGCCATTTTTTACCAATCCACAAATGATTCTTCCATACTTGTACCTAATAAAATCAAAATATTTTCTGGTGTGAAATCTTTGTGCAGTCTCAACTGGTGTGATGTTCAAGACTGTCGCGAAAATTCTCCTCTGACATCAAAGACAATTTCAGCGATATTCTTCTAAATGTGACAAAGCTATACATATTAGCAGAATGGAAGCAAGAAAATACTATTGCTAAAAGGAGGCTATCATTAAAAGACACGCAGACTTGCAGACCATGGTTCAACAACACAATGACATTGCAGTTCAGCCATTTTTTACCAATACACTAATGATTCGTCCATACTTGTATGAAATAAAATCAAACTACTTCGTGATATAAAATCTTTGTGCAGTCTCTACTGCTGCGATGATCAAGAGAGTCTATCGCGAAAATCTCCTCAGACATCAAAGATAATTTCAGCGACATGCTTCTAAATGTTACAAAGATACACATATTAGCAGATTAGAAGCAAGAAAATACTTTTATAAAAAGGAGGCTGCCATAAAGTCATGCAGATTTGCAGACAATGGTTCGGCAACACAATGACATTGCAGTTCAGCCATTTTTTACCAATCCACTAATGATTCTTTCATACTTGTATCTAATAAGATCAAACTATATCGTGATATAAAATATTTGTGCAGTCTCTACTGCTGCGATGTTCAAGATAGTCTATCGAGAAAATCCTCCTCAAACATCAAAGATTATTTCAGCTACATTCTTCTTAAAGTTTCAAAACTACACATATTAACAGCATAGAAGCTAGAAAATACTATTATTACGAAGAGTGAAAAAAATACTTCTTGGAGATTATGGTTCAACAACACAATGACTGATTGCAGTTCAGCCATTTTTTACCATTCCACCAATGATTCTTCCATACTTGCACCTAATAAAATCAAACTACTTCCGGGTGTAACATCTTTGTGCAGTTTCTATTGCTGCAATGTTCAAAGTAGTCTGTCTCAAAAATCCTCCTCAGACATCAAAGACAATTTCAGCGACATGCTTCTAAATGTTACAAAGCTACACATATTAGCAGAATACAAGCAAGAAAATACTATTATTAAAAAGAGGCTGCCATTAAAAGCCATGCAGACTTGCTGACCATGGTTTCACAGCACAGTGACTAATTGCAGTTCAGCCATTTTCTACCAATCCACTAATGATTCTTTCACACTTTTATCTAATAAAATCAAACTACTTCGTGATATAAAATATTTGTATAGTCTCTACTGCTGCGATGTTGACAGTCTCTCGCGAAGTCCTCCTCAGACATCAAAGACAATTTCAACGACATTCTTCTGAATGTTACAAAGCTACACATATTAGCAGAATGGAAACAAGAAAATACTATTATTGAAAGGAGACTGCCATTAAAAGCCATGCAGAATTGCAGACCACGGTTCAGCAGCACAATGACTGATTGCAATTTAGTCATTTTTTTACCAATCCACTAATAATTCTTCCGTACTTGTACCTAATAAAATCAAACTACTTCCTGATATAAAATATTTGCGCAGTCTCTACAGCTCGATATTCTCAAGACAAGCTTATCGAGAAAATCCTCCTTGGACATCAAAGACTATTTCAGCGACATTCCTTCTTGAAGTTCAATCAACCTGGATTCTAACGATAACTGCCAAGTTTTGTGGCCTGTCTAGGCGGGAGGTCTCCGAGGAATGGTCCATTCTGCAAAATTTTACTGTCAATAAGTGACTTAGGTGGGGGGTAGGGCAGTAAATCTTCCCGTTTACTGCTCAATTCCCACACCTCCGAAGTATAATCGGGTTTCGGGGATACACGAAGCATTTATTTTCCCCAGAATGAGATGTCTGATGAGAGATTGAAGTTTTAGTCATTTGGTTTTCAGATAAACTTAATGGCAATCGTGAAGATTTTAAATTGTTTTGTATTTCAAAACAAATTATTAATACGTTTTGTATTTCATTCCACCAAAACAAAATATTAATATAGTAAACTCGCGATTATCCGCGAGTTAATCATTAATCAGGGACTTGTATTTTTGCAGTAAAAAGCAAATACCAATGGCTGTTATTTTCGAAAATTTGTAAATTTAAACTCAGTTGTTTGTATTTTGTTTGTTTATTTATTTATTTACGTTGCTTTCTTCATCATACATACACTTGTTCTCTGTTAATTTTAAGTTGTGTTGTGCAAAAATACAAAACATTTTTACTGTATTGCAAATATTTTACTGTTTGAAGAAAGCATTATGCATCAATACAGCTAAGATTTTGAGGAAGGAAAATTCTTACCTAAAGCAAGATTATGCAAATTTTGTTGTGGCGCCAGATAAAATAATACCTTGTGTTGACAGGTCGTCGGCTGCTTTTTTTGTATCTGTGGAAGCGCAACTCTGCGCGTTGTAGTGTGGATGGCAGACATCAATAAAGTTCGTATGTAGATATTTTGAGTTAGTTCTTGTACCTATGTGTTACATCTCACGTCTAACAATATGGTCAGAATGAAAGCGAGGAGTCTCCTAACAATGTCTTTTATTTGTTAAAGATAGGCGACCAGTTGTGTTTGTAAATATTAATAGATGTTCCCTTTATGTTAATATGGATTTGTTAAAATATTGTTTTCTTTTTCAAATAAAAAAAATAATTGAATAAATAAATTCAGAAAACTCAACAAATCAGGATTCCTAAAAGAAAATGACAAACAAGTGCAATTTTGTATTAAATTTGTACATTAATATTTTTGTATAACTATACGTATAAATAAGGACATTCAGATAAAAATTGAATTCTGTTAAACGAGGTTTCGGTTAAAAGAGACTCGGATAATCAAGTTCCTCATAACGGACAACAAACACAGCAAATAAATTTAGATAAACTTCTCGTGAAACTGAAATAGTCAATGAACTCGAGGAATGTTCAATGCCACTATCTATCGGGGCGAAGAGCTTTCATTATCGCAGCCAGAACCATTAAAAAACATCTAAACTTCACTCCTAACAAGCTCCTCCACAAAAGCCCCTCTCCAGATAGGAGGACATAAATTAAACTTCTCACAGCCAGAATAAAATATGTCGAGTGCCAGCACCGGGTCAAGTCGGAGGCCCCGGACTTAATGTAAAAGATCGTTCCGTAGCTGTAATGAAACAAGGTGGAACGAGACTTTGACATGGAACTTTTAAATCTTTGGAAATGTATCACGGTGAAGGATTACCCCCACGGTTGACCTTATAAGGAAGTGTTGGTGGTTGGAAGGGGTTTTCTTTTATAAATTCATGTTCTTTTTGCTCTTCGGTTGAGGTGTCTTTGGTGTATTTGGATCTTTTTCGCTGTCAAACGTCATGGATGTTGATAAAATTCAAACCGGAACTTCTGATCTGACTTTCGTTTTTGATATTATCTATTTTTAATGCGTTGCAGTAGTTCTTTCTACAATGATGTACAGCAGAATCTCGACTATCGGAGTCTCTTTTAACCGAAACCTCGTTTAACTGAATTCAATTTTTATTATTTTTATCGTCATGTTTTTATGTCATTCCTTTTCTTATTTTAGTAAGAAAAAGAACTGTTTAAGGCTACCGGCGGGTACCATTTCCAGTGCAGACATTTTTCAGTAGCATAGCTGTGTGAGAAGGACGGGGGGGGGGGGGGGTCCGCCTCGGCTTACACTGATCTGTAGCGTAACACCCAAAGTGGATTTAAGAGTTTATATAGAAAATACAAACACTTTAATTCTGAAAAATTTCCCCTGTATACCTGAATTAACATTTAATATATCAAATTTCAACGAAATAAGAGCTCAGCATACAGGGGAGGAGGCATTTACAACTATGTCTGAGGCAAGTTTTACGTAAAATGCATAATTTATGCTTTTCATATGAGTTAAACTTCAGTTTTGCTCAGTAAGTTACAACAAAAAAAAATTGCTGAACTTTTTTTTTCCTTGCGGTGGATGGTGACTTTACAAATTTTTATCCAGGTGACACCCATGCTAGGAAAGCCATTTCATATAATTCATAAGTGTTTAGGCTTCTGTTCCCCCCCCCCCTCTACCTCGCCGGTGAAGTTCTGGAACACAAAATAGTTCTAATTTTCAAAATGCCATAAAATTTGAAAGTGATTGAATGTAAAATTAAGGTACGGTTTTACTAAGTAAATATTTTTTACTACATATTTTGCTTAAATTGAAATAACTTTGTTAAAATTCAGACTTTAATGGTACTTGTAGCATTACTGATATCGCAAATAAACTTACCGGCTCGCACCCTTCACACTGTAAAAAAATTCCGAAACGTCACTGACTACTTCCGTCGACGTTTTGGGATTTCACAGGCTTTTACCAATTTCCTGTAAAAATTAAGTATTTTTGTCAATAAGTTTCCTTCACTACTACAAGTTACACGAATGCAGACTTCTCACTGTTGTGAAAAATATTTTAATCAACCAGTTTAAAGATTAATTGAGTATTTATTTACTGCATCCGTTTCAGCACGGTTACGGTTTACTCAGATTGATTTAGCTCCCAGTGGGAGCGATTACGTCTCTTGACTACTCAGCTTTGCAAGAACTGCAAGCAAGTATAGATGCTTGGTAGTTACCTGCAATTCCGTCTTATCTGTAGCCGTGACTGCAATACCGCTTTCGGAGCTTTCTTGGTAAATCAGGAAGGCACCAAGCTGTTGCAAAAAACATAAAGAAGGTTTCTCCGAAGGTTCGGGAAACGTGACTGGTGTTATCCGGGGAGATTTCTGTATTATTTAGACATACTCGTGGAAAATTTCAGGAAGGTTATTGACGTTCAGCAGAAAACGTTCCTGTCCCCCCCCCCCCAAGATATGTTACTGGCAGAAATTAAGCTCATTAGATGGCCATTATTTTCCAGGAAAGTTTCTGAACTGTTTTTACAGTGCAAATATTTTTTCTGGCATCAATGTTTCGATGGATTTTTAAAAGTAGTTAGTTTTTCTCTAGATGACAATACAGAAACGTGGTTGAAATAAAATGAGTTTAGTCTCGCCATCTTAGAACTGACAAACCGAACCCACAGACTCAGGATCTCAGTAACTCAACCCTGTATTCTTTCCTGTCGCTTACTCTTAGAAGTAAGTAGTGGAAGACCACACACACATTTACAAAATCCGATTGAAATAATACAGTGATGTACTTTTCCCAGTAAGTGTTTAATGATTGAAAGCACATAGCAATCCTTGAAACTCTCTTCAGTGTTTTTATTAAATCTTCTCCGCCACCCTCTCAACTAACTATGCTAAAGTCCCTCAGAAGAGCTTAGCCATGCTTGAAAACAACATTCCGGTGATCCTTTTGAAGGAAAAATTTTACACAAAGTCATAAGAAATTAGTGATCATGCATTTGAAAAAACTGCGATAGAATGAAGTCGCGCAAGTCGAAGCACGAAGTAGCGAGGGACGACGGTAAAGGGGAAAAATCAAAATTGTTTTTTACTGATATTTTGCATTAAGATCTCGTTTCATGAATAAGGACGATATTGTTTCATCTATTTCAAAAAATTACAATGCAATTTGAATTAGAAAAAGTGCCACATCTCATCTTTACATACAAACCTTAATGTCTAATATCCATCGACTTACAGGGCTTGCATTTGGATCCTGATATATTTTTCCAGTTTTGAGCACAAGATGTATCATTAATATCCATCTTTTTTAATCTCTAAGCTTAAACAATCAATTATAAAAGTAAAAAATAAAAATTTGTAGCTCTTATTTTTCATTGGTTACTCGTCTCATGAATGAGGATGATATTATTTCTTTAGTCCCGAAAATTACCAAGCAATTTGAATGAGAAAAAGTGAAACTTATCATCGTTACATAACAGCCACTGTGTCTAATATCCATTGACACACAGAGCTTACGTTTGGATACTGGTTTATTTTCCCAGTTTTGGGCACAAATTTTTGAATTAATATCCAATTTTTAATCTGCAAGCTTAAAAAATCAATTATAAAGGTGAAAAATTAAAATTTTTAACTGATATTTTTCATTAATAATTTGTCTCATGAATAAAGACAATATTATTCCATTAGTCCCAAAAATTACCATGCAATTTGAGCGCAAGAGAAAAAGCGCCACACATCATTTTTACAAGACAGCCGTTATGTCTAATATCCATGGACTTACAGGGCTTACATTTGGATCCTGATGGTTTATTTTTTCAGTTTTGAGTACATGATGTAGTATTAACATGGTATTATTATTCATCTTTTTAATCTCCAAGCTTAAACAATCAATTATAAAGGTGAAAAATTAAAATTTGTAACTGATATTTTTCATTACTACCTCGTCTCATGAATAAGGACGATATTATTTCATTAGTCCCGAAAATTACCAAGCAATTTGAATGAGAAAAAGTGCCACATATCATCTTTACAAGACAGCCATTATGTCTAATATCCATCGACTCACAGAGCTTACATTTGGATCCTGGTGTATTTACATCAATCATTTGTGGAAGGGACCATTCTTTCGTAAGCTCTTCAATGGCCACACCTATGCCAAAAGAAGACTCGGTAGTTGATTTTAATGAGATTTATGTGAGGTGATTGGAAAACACTAAATAAAAAGAAAAATGGGTCGCTGCGCTTGCGCTTATGATTCAGGACAATAAATCTAAGGTTAGGGCTTTCGTTTTTGAAAGGGTATTTAATGTTGCTTAATTTGACGTAATTGTTCGTTGATCTTTGTTGTAATAAATTTTTTTTTGGAGATATCGCAGACCGCATGAGTTATTGTTCATGTTTCGTCCTGGCTTCTGATGGAAGCATCGAGGAATTGAAAATTGAGAGGTGCGGTTTGAAAAATGAATTGATATTCGTAAGCTCGGCGATTTACAATTCGGATTTGATCCGAATTTGAATGAGAGTGCGCAGGACGGATATCGTTAACATTTTTGGTTCGACATGGATTCAATGATTCAAAATTGTTATTGAATCCAAGTTTTTCTCAAAGTGCAACTGACAGATTTTGAATATTTTGGTTCTGTAAGTGGATTCAGCAATTTTGAAAGTGCACTAGACGGATATTATAAGTTTCTTCGCTGTAAGTGGATTCAACAATTTACAGTTATTTTATCCAAATTTTGGATGAGAGTGAATTAGATGATATGGGGCAAATGTTTTGGTTGACAGTGAGTTCAAATGTTTACAAGTTATTGTCATTTCATCGAAATTTGAATGAAAGTGCAATAGAGAGATGTTCAATATTTTTCGGCTGTAACTGGATTTAACAATTTACAATTGTTGTTTGATCCTGATTTGAATGAGAGACAGATATTGTGCATTTTTTGGCTGCAGTGGATTCAACAATTTACAATTGTTACTTCATCCACAGTTAAATTAGAGTGCACAAGTCGGATATTGTAACTGTCTTTGTTGTAAGTGGATTCAACAATTCAGTTATTTTATCCCAATTTGAATCAAAGTAAAATAATGCCGAAAAGTTACTGATTATTAACGTGTCGATCGATTTTCGGGATTTCAATCGTTTTTATCCACTTCTTGGAAAAATCAAGTATCTTCGTCAAAAAGTTTCCTGAATCGCTACAAGTTGCACGAATGCAGACTTCTCACTATTGTGAAAATTATTCGCTCCCAGTTTAAAGATTGACTGAGCGTATTTGAAAATTGTATCGGCATCAGTTGAATTACGGCCCGTCCATACTGTTTAAGCTCCCAAAGTCCTTGGACTGCGTAGCTTAGCAAGAATGACTAGGAGAGTAAAATTCTTCACACTTTCTTGCAATTCTGTCTATGTTTTGACCATGCTGCCAATACTGATTTTGGAACTTTTTTGATAAATCAGGAAGGTGCCTAGCTATTATATTATACCTACTTAAGTTTATTCTAAAGTTCCGCAGAGACACGGCTGGCTTTAAACGGAATATTTCTGAATTTTTAAGAGGCTTCCAGGATACTTTCAGAAAGGTTACTGAATATTAGCGGGAAACGTTCTTGTTTTTTTCAGGTTATGTTACTGGTAGAGTTTGGGCACATCAACTGCCCATTATTTTCCAGGAACGTTTCTGAATCGTTTTTACAATGTAGACGGATATTGAAAAAAATTTGGCTTGAGTGGATTCAGGTATTTACAACTGTTATTTGATCTAAATTTGAAGCAAAGTGTACTAGACAGATATTGTAAACTTTTTGTCTGTACATGGGTACAACAATTTACAATTGTTATTTCACCCGCAGTTGACTCGAAGTGTCCTAGACGGATATTGTAAACTTTTTGGCTTAAGCGGAATTAGGTACTTATTTACAACTGTCATTTGATCCAAATTTGAATGAGAGTACACTAGACGGATATTGTAAACTTTTCTTCTGCTCATGAATTCAACAATTTACACTTGTTATTTCTTCCTAAGTTGACTCGAAGTGCACTAGACGGATAATGTATATATTTTGGCTATAAGTGAATTCAGCTATTTACAATTCTTATTTGACGCAAATTTGAATGAGTGTGTACTAGACGTATGTGGTAAATTTTTCTGCCGCAAGTCAATTCAACAATTTACATTTGTTAATTGATCCAAATTTCAACGAGAGTGTACAAGACAGATATTGTTAACTTTTTAGTCTGTGAGTGGATTCAAAAATGCATTGTACAAACTTATTTTATGTTCTGATCGCATAGTGGATTTAGCAGTGTTTTGATGACTGTATTCGATTTTTTTTTTCATGCAGTAAAGTTTTATATTTATTCACTACGATTGCTCAGTGAATTAACCCTTTCTTTATTTCTGTAATATAAACTAATTTTATTTCTAATTTGCTTTGCTTTTTTAGATAATTTAATATTTTACTTTTTTCACAAAATCCGAATTCATGCTTATTTGATTTATTCATAGGTCAATATGTTTTTCATGTATATGAAATATCCTAACTTTTTAATATTATTCATTCTGCTTGCATTGCGAAATCGCTTTTCAGACTTATGTAGCCTAATATTAAGATTATTGATCCCATGCTAAGTACCACTGAGAACTTCCTTTTTTTTCATACAATTTAATTTAATGTTAATTCATTTTGTTTGTTAACATAATTTAACACTACATGTTCATCATACATCCTAATTGTATATCTTTTGCTAAACTTTCCGTTAATTCAGTGGTGCAGAGAAGGGATTTCAGGTAATATTACCAATCCTAATACGGTAATATATGTATAAACATGTAAAAACTACTACACAATTTCCCTTCATCCTGAAGAGAAGTTCGGTATTATGATTTTCACGGTTCGCCAATACATATAAGTCGATATATATCATAATATATATCGACATATATATAATATGGGATATATATCGTGATATATATCATAATATATATCACGATATATATTCGATATTTATTTCGAAAATATCATGATATTTTGACATTTTCGATATTTATTCTTTCAACTATGGTATTTTCCATATAAAAAGCATATTAATCATAGTAATATTGTTCATTTATTTTTAAGAGGCGTAAAGTTACGTACTATATTTTTATGATGCATAATACATCATTAATATAACAAAGTATTATAAAATTCCTTTTTTACTTGTAATTTATACTCATAAAGTTATTAGTAGTGTGACAATTTTAATTCATATTAAAAGTACCTAATTAAAATTTAAACATTGTTCAGAAAAAAGAAAATGTCTTGTGACGGTTCACCGACTAGTGCATATTATTTATTTCTGAATCATATAACTATAAAAGAAACTAATAGAAGAAAAATGAGTAAAACAGCTATTGCTAAATTAACTACATTAAAATTGATAGAAATGTAAAATGAAATATTAGGCATAAATAATGAAAGAAACTTTAATTTTTCAATCTATATATTGTAATTATAATATAAGAAAATAAAGAGTGATTTGAGGATGCATAGTTACTATTATGAAGATTTTTGTTTGTGCTAATTGAAAACATCAGATATATAACAAAATATCCGATATGTATCAAAATATCGGATGTTTTCGAAAATATCATAATATTTTCGAATCCTGATGATTTCTTTTAAAATAAATGTGTATACTAATTTAAGAACATCATCAAATTTAAATAGGTATTTAATGCAAGAAAGTGACTTAATGATTTGTTTGAAATCATAATATAAACTCCAAAATTTGAAGTGCCATGTTTTTCACACTAAACTTTGCGAATCTATCGATTTGAAAATGAAAAGGTAAGAGTAATCTGTGAAATTTATTAAACGGTAGTTTAAGAAATTTAAAAAAAAAATCATTTCCTGATATTTTTTAATTAAAGGCGGCATAAAAATTCAGTAATCCCAGGATTGGAAAAAAAATACATAGCAATCTGCAATAGCAGCTTTTCAAGGACATAATTATAAAATACTAATTAATTTCATAACTTATCGAAAAATAAATCATTTTACTGAATCAAATGACGCAATAAAAAATAAAATTACCATTCATCTATTACTGATTAATAAAATCTTTGCCAAACTGCGAGATAAAAACAAAATTAAATTCACCCGACATAACCGCTCTATTATCAAACGAATTAAACACACTCGCAGCAGCTGGAAATTACAGGCTTTTTTTTTCATTTCGTTTTCAACCTCTTTAACGATATCAATAATAAACTTGAGCGTCCAATCTAATCCTACAAGAAATGATTTATAAACCCTTTCAAGTTTAGCTGAGAAAATGTCATCCTCCAAAGGAAATGAAATAGAAAAACATGGTTAAGAAAGTCAAATGAATCAGATAAAAATGAAGGGCTGGGAGAATCATTGATTATAGTCCAGCAGTGACATATTTTAATCTTCTGCAATCCATCATATTTCTTTTTTTATCTTGAAAAAGGACCTATGGTCATACCACAAAGACAGGTCGTAGTAATTTTTTTACATAAATGCGCATAAATGTGATAGTAAAATTAGTCACTTTTTCATTTGCAAGACATAAAAGAAATGTAATTAAAGATAACTGAATAATTTATGAATTTCAGGGTTGTTTTCGGACATCGGGTTTTAAAAAATAAATAAGTGGGATGGTGAATTTTTTGAACTTTATTGAAGTATGAGAAATTATTTATATTTGATGGAGAACAGCATTTTCAAATAAAAATATTAAAATTAATAGGCGGTTCCTAAATAAATCAATATCATAAACTGCATTAGACGTCGTTGCATCTTCACAACAAACTGACAAGTAGAGGAATGTGGAGGTAAGTGAAATGGGTTAAGAAAACTCACCCTTTTCAAAATGAAAATATCGGAAATTTGTTTTTAAAATTTCAATACATGAAGAAAGAACGATGTATTTTATCATAAAACTTGCACTTAAATATTATTTTTTATTTTTGGTAGTAAATTCGTTCCTTAAAAAAAAAGTAGATTTTTTTTTTTTTGCGTGGGGCAAAGTTAAAAATTAAACATTTTCTTTTCGTTTAAAAATAGTTTTCATCGAGTGGATGAATGCATTAACAAATGCATGCAAAAGCGAATAAATAATAAAAAGGAAATAAGTAAAAAAATAATGAATGAGGTAACAAGTGAATGAATGAATACATTAGTGAATTAACCGAGCTGGAGGCAAAGGTAACCTCGTTGAGACTGAAGTCTCTGGGTGTCGTTACCGAGTTGTTGGTGTATGTTTGTAGTTCTGCTTTAGCCCCAGCTTGAGGGTAAGTTAGTTTATTACTAAAGCTTTTGCCATCATTTTATGAGTTGAGCCGCACCCTTTCTTACGAACTACCAGTTTGAAGATAAACTCAGTTTCAATGAGAGGACTTTTGCCTGCAGCTCCGTTACGACTGTTCCAGGCTGATGAGTCCATAACAAGAGCGAAATTGCAGTAACTGGGCTTATGCTTGTTGTCTTTAGCTCTGGTTGAAGGCGCTAACCTTCAGTATAGTTAGAATAGTAGGCGGTATAGCAGTATTCAGTATAGTAGGCGGTAACCTCGATAATAGTGGTAAATACAGTGACAATTTTCGTCATACCTATGAGCCACTTAGTATGTCTAGACGTTGGAGCGCGCCCATCACAATTTGCCATCGAGCTAATGCGCATGCGTGAGTAGTTCATTTTTCAAACGTACTTTGGTAGCGAGAGTATTTGAGATTTTATTTCTATAATGCATTACAGAAATAGTACGGTTATTTTGTTCTAAAAGTTAATTCTTATCAATGCCACGAATTATTTATACATTAACGTGCCTCCTTTAGGTACTGAATTTTATGTTAACAATTGAAAGTTCTTTCGGTTGTACTCTTAAAAATGCTGAATTTTATTAATAAATCTGCACAATAATGGTGCATATTTCACACTTAAAACTGTGTCATTATTGTACACTGAACGGAAGGAGCCACCCTTGGGTGTACATACACATGAATATGCATAATATACATAAATATACATAATTGTGACCATACTCCGACTGTAATGTATATTAACAGTCGGAGGGATAACGGACCGAGCGGAGCGAGGTCCTGGCGAGCCAGAGGTCTCATAGTACTTTCGTAATGAGACCGAGGCAGGGCCGGCGAGGCGAGGGCTCGTATCCCGGAGAAATGATGAAAAAAAATTAATGCATTAATTTCGACTTGTAATTAATACAATAATTTATTTCATTGTATTTTAATATGTTTACAAAAAACCCCGGCCCTGTACATTTTTGAAGCATATATTCGTGATGTTTTTTGTTGTGCTTTTATGTTGTTTTTATATATATTGTGTTCTGAAGTGCTTTGATCATGTTTTTTTTTTCTGATTTTTTCCTGTTGGCGCTAAAAAAGCATCGCTAAGAACGATGTATGACATATGTCGTCATACTCTAAAAACATGAATCAAATAAGAAACTTCTCAACATATGGCACAACAAAAACAAATAATTTCTTTTCGAAAAATAAATATGATGCAAAGAGTAAATACAAAAATAAGCGTATTGCCCTAAATACGTCAAGCGAGAGTTCTATTCCGCTAGCAGACGATAACTATCTCAAATACTCTCGCTACCAAAGTACGTTTGAAAAATGAACTACTCGCGCATGCGCATTAGCTCGATGGCAAATTGTGATGAGCGCGCTCCAAGGTCTAGTCTTAGTATAAGATTTTGTTTACTTTATTTTATTATAGATTATTATAAGAATACTCTCAAACACAGAATTTCTTTTTGCTGAAGTATGATAGTTTACTGGCCCGTCTCTAGACAGTACTGTTGATGGGGAGATGGGAAGGTAACGCCGTCCGTAGAATTTTTTTTTTTTTGCAAAAATAATAAAAATTTAATGCAAATAGCTTCAAACTTCCCTTTTTAGGATTTTTTTTTTAAATTAAAACTGACTTTTTCTGGTCAAATAAAAATTTGTTAACCATGACACCGCGTTCCCCAAATATTTTTAGGAAAAAAGGACTTGAGTTTATAAAATTGTCGTTTTGAGAAAATCAGGTTTGAAAGTAAAATTTTTGGTACATTTTAATACATTTCTGGCCCCATTAATATTTGAATTGACTACATTTAATCTACGTAGAAACATGAATTTGGTGTCGTTTAAAAGCTCTTGGTTTAAATATTTTGAACATATGAAAGCTGAAAAAATATCTCTCTTTAAGGTTTTAGAGCACCCTTAATTTATTCTTTGGATCAAAAAAAAAAAAAAAAACCAAGATGAATAAAAAAAAATCATTGCGTACAATATGTAGCCACAAATAACAATAATACTATGATTCGTGTGAAATGTTCAAGCATCACAAAAAATACACATATTTTGTATAATTCCTTTATTTTTCTAAAATGATACAAAACATATTTATTATATACAAACATTATGAAATTTATGTAAATGCATGCCTATGTTATATGAATAAAATAGCTGTTTTAAATGAATAAAAACTTACCACCATACAAATGCTAAAATTAAAAGCCATGCTAGATAAAATGAACTTGAAAACACAAAAATAATAGAAATATGATTAGTGAAAACGTATATACAGCTGAAAGCAATGATTGCGCTCATGAGTAGAAAAATACACAAATATTAAATAAATCTGAAGTAAAACAAAAAACAATTTAAATGGGATAGTTATGATAGTTCGCTTTTTTAAACAAAATTTTTAGACAACTCGAAAATGACTAGAAATTTGGAGTTCCAGCATGATAATGAATGGTTTTTTGAATAATGCCTGTACATTTGTTCTGACAATTTTTAGAGTTTAGCTTCGGAGTTTAGGCTTATGAATCAATCAAGGTTATAAAAGCACGAATTCAAATATTCTGAAAAAAAAAAAAAAAAAATCGTAACTCTATTCAGAAGAAAAAACATAATTTTATCACACAACAAAAAAGGATCGATCGCAAACTTCGATTAAAAAGGGGGAAAAAATATTCTATTTGGAAAATTACATATGTAATTTGCAAAAAATACTATTAATATTCAAATAGTTATCAAAATGAATTTTTTTTCCATATTCAAATAGTTATCAAAATGATTATTTTTCCATATTCAAATAGTTATCAAAATGGTTTTTTCTTCTTTAACTCTTCCTCATCTTAATTTGGTCTGTTAAACAATTTTTTAAACTAGCAATTACTGTCATTTAGGCATATTCTTCAAATACGATTGATTATTTCTTCCTTTCTTTAGAATCCACTAATTTTCCTTAACCATTTAATTTACCTACACTAAAGCAATGCAATGTGCATTACAGCTTTAGGTTGGAAAGTGTTTTATATTGTGTGCATCAGTCAATTTTTTTAACCATTAAATTTGCACATGAAAAAGTAAAAAATATCACTACTTCGTCTTTTTTGTAACATTTTATATTAATTAATTATAGAAACATTCTATTATTTTTATTGAATGCTTTCTTTCTTTATTATCGATCGCCTCTTATCCTTTAAAATTTCATGAATTAATAGAATTGACGAGTTCAATTTTTCTTATTTAGTTACATTTGTTTTAAAATACATTGTTTTAATCCCACTGTCAATGAAAATTCAAAGTTCAACAATTACTCAATTCTAAGAACAACAAAAGAACATATAATATCTACGAATATTCAAGGTTCAACAATTATACTCATTTTATTAAGAAATGTTCAACACTTAGAAACATAAAAAATTGATAATCTGACTACTGGTACCACTTTTTCGTTTTAAATTTAAAATTTTAAACTTTTAAAAGTGATTTTCTTTTCAATGAATTTCATTCATTAATTTCTCAAAAGATCCAGTCTAGTCTAAAAAATAAATTTGCCACACATTTAGAGATTGCTACGCACAGAGAGATTCCTAATGTGCGATCTGTCACTCAAGAAATCTAGTAGCTCAATAGATGGCGCAACTGAAATCAATTGCTCTGTAAATATGCCATGTAAGTAGCGCCATCTGTTGAGTAACTAGAGTACTTGAGCGGTATATCACACTTTAGGAGAATACCGATTTTTACGTGATGCGTATTTTACGTTTTGGTAATAGTTTAGAACAAACACCTTTTACAAACATTACATATAATAATAGAACACCTATTTAAAAACAATTTTCCCAAAACTGTCGAGCTGAAAATATGATTGATTAGTTTAGTAATAAAAGTAGTTAATAATAAAAAAAAAACTTGTTTTGTTGAAAATGGTGTTAATTCAAACTAAAAAATGCTTTCGAAAAAATCAAACTGCAATGACTTTGGAAATGGAAGAAAAAAATATTTGGGAATAACTGTATAACTACATGAATTTATATCACGGCTTGCTCCTGATTGCCTTTGTCGGGTCACTTAATATAAGTTTATCAGGTCACATGCGAGAACTAGGTAGCAAGCTGAATATCGATGCGTTCAAGTGTTAAAATTAGCAGAGTTTTAACTTAATCTATATCAAAAGCGACTGTATACATATTTTTTTTATGGAGTTAATGCTAATATGATTGTCGTTGATTGTTAAAGTAGAAAACTAATCTTGCAAGAACGACATAACAATCTATCAGATAATACATACTAAACAGTATTAATTTTAATGACGGGCACATAGAATAAGACACAATGTGAATCATAAGTTAGGAGAGATTAGCGCAGGAAAAAATTTTCTGATTAACTATTTGAAAGTTTGCATGAGAACCTTGGGCGCTTCTTTCAACAAAAAGTAAACAAATTCCTCGTCGATGCACATTTTATGTATTTTATGAAATCAAAATCAATTTTAAGTAATTCTGATATGCTTTATAAAAGGTTTAAAAAGTGTATTCTACAATTTACTCGCATTTAAAATATTAATATTTAACATTTAAATTATTGCCTGAGAGACAATGCGAAGCATAAGTTAGGAGAAATTAACCCAGGTTACTATTTTCTGATTAGCACTTTGAAAGTTTGCTTGAGATCCATGAGCGTTTCTTTCACCAAAACGTAAACAAATAGAAACACATTCGTCGTCGACGCATATTTAATATATTTTATGAAATCAGTTTTCAGTTTACGCTTCGTAAAAAGTTAAACAATTGTAGCCTACAATTTACTCTCATTTAAAATATTAAGATTTAAAATATTGATGGAGAGACAATGCGAAGTATAAGTTAGGAGAAATTAATCCAGGTAGAATATTTTCTGAATAGCCCTTTGAAAGTTTGCTTGCTAACCTTGAGCGCTTCTTTCACCAAAAAGTAAACAAAAATCAGCACATTTGTCGTCGAGGCACAGTTAATATATTTTATGAAATCAGTTTTTAATAATTCTGAAATGCTTTATAAAAAGTTTTAAAAAAATAGCCTACAATTTAGTCTCATTCCAAATATTAATATTTAACATTTGAAACATTGCTTGAGAGACAATGCGAAGTATAAGTTAGGAAAAATTAACCCAGGTAAACATTTTCTGATTAGCCCTTTGAAAGCTTGTTTGAGAATCCTGAGTGCTTCTTTCACCAAAAAGTAAACAAATACCAGCACATTCTTCGTCAAGGCACATTTAATATATTTTAAGAAATCAGTTTTGAATAATTCTGATATGCTTTAGAAAAGGTTAAAAATTTATCCTACAATTTACTCTCATTTAAAATATTTCCTGAGAGACAACGCGAAGTATAAGGTAGGAGAAATTAACCCAGGTTATTTTTTTTCTGATTGACCCTTTGAAAGTTTGCTTGAGAACCCTGGGTGTTTCTTTCAGCAAAAAGTAAAGAGATACCAACACATTCGTCATTGAGGCACATTTAACATACTTTATGATATCATTGTAAAGTAATTACGATATGCTTTCCAAAAGGTTAAAAAATTGCATTCTACAATTTACTCTCATTCAAAATATTAACAGTATAAAATAATAATACACCTTTAAAAAGTGACATAGTAAATTATTGCATTTCTGTATTACGAAGGCTTTAGCTGCACAAAAAGAAATATTTATACACGAAGGGATTTTCTTGTAGAATCGACGAAGTATTTGTTAAACCACAATCAATACATAGTACAAAAATTGCTGTTGCAATAACATAAAAAAGTAAATACTATGGTAATTAACAAAATGACATTGTAAAAGTATTAAATATTAAATTAAAGAAAATGAAAAATTCTAAATCGGTTCTTGATATTACAAAAACAACAAATGAGAACGAAAGGAAAAATGTTGTTTAGCTGAATATAATTATTTACATATTTGAATACAGTCATCAAAATAAAACCTTATTGCAGTTGGAAAAGGTAATTATGCATTTAAAAATCAAAATTATAATACACGTTATACACATCTTACAAGTTCATGCCTGCAAATAGAATTGCTGCTGTAGAATTGGACGGTTTTATTCAACATTGTACTTCTGATATTTAACAATATTATTCTATATTTAAACCTAACCTGATGAAATTTCGCAATCAGCATTCAAACTGGAGGAGGGCCTCTGAAATACCGTAACTGCGGCGTAAAAGAGAAATTGAAGTTATTGACCATATCACAGCAGTTGGGCTCCAGGTAACAAGCCAAGCAGTATAGCAGTACTAGCGCCAACTGTACCGGCACGGCCACGCGAAAAACTCGCCAAAACCGGGAAGATCCTCTGCTTTTAGCACCAGTTCTGTCGCCCGCTTTCTTCTCAATTTTTGCGTGTGTGACGCAGTCAGTGACGTCAGATTCGTCTTCGTCGTCTTCCTGAAGCTGTATAGCGTCCTCAAAGCGGTCATCCGGATCGTCCTCGACTGTGGTGGAGGAGAGAGGATGATACGCGCTGAAAAATAAATACATTGACTGGTTAATTTAACACAGTTTTCTATGTCGTTATTAACACATTAGATTGTTCTATAGTTTAATATAACATTATCAAATACGTTTATTTCTTAACCTTCTTGTCGGCAGAATCCCCTCCCCCTCCCCCAACCACTCAAAGTTAAACTTCAAAGACCAACTCGAGAATTTTTGGGCTTACCGCCACGAGCATTAATCATTCCAAACGTTGCAAATAAATTTTCATACGAAGGATAATATATCATGTAGTTCGAAGATTAATTTTACGATGTTGGACGATATTAAAAAAAAATCATTTGTATTCGTTGAAAGATGTTTTTGAATATATCGGTGATTATTTTCAGACGGCAGACAATTTTTGTGAATTCCATAGTATATGTATTCTTATTCGTCGGAAGTCGCCATGGAGTCGGATGTCGAATAAAACACCTAAACTGAAAGATTACACCTTCATAAGGCTACAAGATACATGGAAAATAAATATTACTTTAGAAGATGGATGTGTACTTAATTTAAAAGATTTCTAGGGTTTGGTACAGTTTTTGTAAGGCAAACAATCGTGCAACAAATTTCAGGTAAAATATACAGTGGCTCCCAAAAGTGTCGTACACCTACGACTTTCAATAAAATTGGCCATTATCCATTGGTCAGAATTAATATTTCGAAATAGGTATTTTATTATAAGATCTATGATCTATTTTTCAGAAAACTGCATGAAAATTTTTAATAAAACATTAAAACATAATTTTAAAAAAATCAAAAACCAAAAATTGCCGGAAATTTTATCTCACAAAAGTCTTCGTACACTTTAAAAAAATGTCAAAAAATTGGTAAATAATCTAACTTTTTACAAAGTTATTATTTAGTAGAATATCATGCAGTATCAACAACAGCTTTTAAACGTCTGGGAATAGATTTCATTGTTTTTTCTTTCTTTTTTTGTGCAATTTCTGAGTAAGCATTCAGTCGCACTTCGAGTCTTACTTTTTCTAGTTCGCTTTTCGTTTCAATGATGTATTTTCGTAATGTAGCTACCAGATATCTCTAAATGTGTTCCATTAAGTTCAAATCTGGCGATTGAGGAGATATTTTTTAACTTAAGGACAATTTTTGAGGCGCCAAACGCAAACGTGTGCTTCTTATCGTTATCTTGATAAAAAACAAAGTTGTTTCCGATTACCAAATTTTGGGCTAATAGTTTAAAATTGTTCTTTAAAATATTTAAATGAACAGTATGATTTATTATTGCATCCAAAAATTAAAAATTTCCAAGTTCTGATGCTGTTATGCACCCTCACACAAGAACACCTTCACCGTCCTGATTAACTGATCCAACCAAGTTCTTAAGATTAAATTCCTCATTTTTTCTTCTCTTGAAAATTATACAACAATTTAACCCAAAATATTAAATTTATTTTCATTTATAAGTAAGACGTTGTTCCAAAACGTTTTGAGCTTATTTATCATTGATTTTACGACGGAAAGCGTAAGCTTACTGTTTTTCGCAGGAACAAGAAAATTTCTGCGGGAAGAGGTCCCCTTTAATCCAGCTAATCAGAGAACTTGCGAACAATTTTAAGTGAAAACTAAACGTATAATGTTTCATTCAATTCTGCAGAAACTTTTTCAGCACTCTTATATGTATTTTTCAAAAATTTTTTAACTGTAAACCTCCGATCACGCTTTGTTAACTTTGCCAGTTGACTTTTTCTTACCTTGTTTTCAATCCGATTCTTGTCTTTAAAGCATTTTATCAAGCACTTCACTATGGAATGGTATAAATTAAATAATTTAGAGACATTTCAAACACATTTATGACTACTGTGAGGGGAAAAAATTAAATTTCGAATCATATTTGTTGTTTTCTACGCGTACCTGCCATTTTAAAATAATAAGCAGAATATTAGGGAATAAATAAACAAAAAAATAAAGGCAAAAGACCTTACAGTGTCATTACAATGCAAAAACAATAAAAAAACACATATGATAATTTTAATCATGAATTTATTCGAAAATATTTCAATGTACGATGACTTTTGTGGCGTATTTTTTCTGTCTCTTCGTTTTTTGACAAATTTCAAAAATAAAATCTGGCAATATTTTGAAAAAAAAAAAAAAAAACTGATGGGTTTTATTCAGAATGGCATAGGAATGATGTGAAAAAAAATTGGACTTCATATTCGAATTCAGTTTCGCGTTATTTTGGTTTTACTACAAAATTTCAAGGTGTACGAACACTTTTGGGAGCCACTGTAACTCCACATCCTGCAAATTATTATTGAAATACTGTTTTTGTATTATGTTAAAGGTGTGCACGTGAATACCAAGCAAGGTTTGTTCAAGTTTTAAACGTATTGATGACAAAACGTGACTCAACTTGATGAGAAACGGTGATGTATTTGGCTAAGAAGCAGAAAGTCAAGGGTTTTGATCCCGGCGTGTGCTGTAGTAAGGTAGTTGTTGTGGCACGTTGGCTAACTTGCACCCGACTCCGTCGAGATTTTTTCTTTACTTAACTTTGCCCCTTTAATTAATTGTTTTAAGATAAAGGCACATTAGGAGATTTTTATGAAGATAGCTTCCTCCAAAGTTGCTCTACGCTGGAAAAAGAAAAACACGAGACATTTCGTTTTGCGCAATACACTACGAGGAGCCTACGAGGCTCTTGTGTAACAGAATACAAACCCAAAATGTGATAATCCTCTTTGTGGTATGCAAACCAATGTTTAACTAAATGGATCAAATGGAGAATGTCCAGGTTTCAGTCAAGAGGTTTAACAAGGTACGTGATTTTACAAAAAAATGAAAATAGAATTGCGTTTAAGAAAATTAATTGACACGTTGGAGAACCGGTGCATTATTTACGACATTTTTTGAAGCTTTAGGGCATAATTATGGTAATTCCCTGAACTAAGTTCCTTTTTTCGACTGAATTTTTTTACTAACATGCAACAACCTAAAAAATAATAATTCAGAAATGCATCGTGTTCTCTGACAAATATTTAATTTATACATCGATGTCCAAATTAACCGTCCTAACGGTACGCGAGTTCCTGATTCTCAGATTATTAATGTTCCTGGCAAAGAAACATTCGAAAACCCCGAAGAACACTAGCCGCAAATGAGAACAATGTACAAACACACAAGCCCATATCTCCTCCCCTGAAGGGCCAACTGCCCAACCCCGCTTTCAATTAAGGGCCGTCGAAGAGGGGTAATTGTGATGTACGAGATTTGGGGGGCCTCGCGCCTTCAGACGACAATAGAAAAAATATAGAACCCAAAAGCTTTTTTTTTTACTTCGGCGTAGTTAATTTCTGCAGCCAGGGTGTGGTATTTGGAAATATGGATTTTATACATGCATAAGGTTACTGATACAGATATGGAGAGCGTAATATATTACGGGCTCTAAGGGTAGGGCAAGAGTATTTCGTTAAGCCGATAATTTGGCAAGGATAGTAGCAGATTTATAAGATGTGTAAAGACAAAGGAAAAAACTCGCAACCGGCTTTATATTTCTCTACAAAGGATGATAAAGATTTTGCATTTTGTGCGCAGTAGTTGTACAGGGGCGCAGCAAAGGTTGGGTTTTAGAAGCCTTTTCGACAGAAAAACCCTTGGTTTTTTACACTGTCATTACTAATATGGTATTTTATAAGCAAGTAAGGATTGCTATTGCCACCGCCCCTGCCAAAAAAAAAAAAAAAAAAAAAGGAAGAAAAGAAAAAGTACACTGTAAAAACGATTCAGAAATGTTCCTGGAAAATAATGGGCAGCTGATGTGCCCAATTTCTGCCAGTAAGATTCCTTACAAAAACAAGGAACGTTTAAAGCTAAAATTCAGTAACCTTCCCGAAATTATCCCGGAATTCTTCTGAAAATTCAGGAATCTTTCAGTTTGAAGTCAGTCGTGTTTCGGGAGAATTATAATAAACTTAGGTAGGTATAATATAATAGCTTGGCACCTTCCTGATATATTAAGGAAGTTCCACAAGCAGTAATGCAATTCTAGTCACAACTAAGCCTGAATTGCAAGCAAGTATCGAGAATTTAACTCGCCTGCAATTCGTGCAAAGGAACGTAGTCCATACTTATTCGCTCTCTTTGGGAGCTTATTCAGCATGGACAGACCTTAGTCGAACAAAAACCGATACACTTTATAAATACGCTCGGTTAATCTTTAAACTGGGAGCTAAAAATATTTTTCACAATAGTGAGTTGTCTGCATTCGTGCAACTTGTAGCAGTTAAGGAAACTTTTTTTATAATGTTACTTGATTTTTCCAGGAAGTGGATGAAAACCATTGAAACCTCAAAACGTTACACGAAAATACTCAGTAACGTTTCGGAATTTTTTTACAGTGTAAATTCTAGCTACGCTCTGATTGTATGTGAAAAATATTTGGCTTGCAAAACATGTCACAGGACGACAAGCATTTTGATGCTGGGTATTGGAAACTGATGAATTTGGTGGGCTGAATTTCAATATGACATTAGTTTTTGCCTGGGAGCTCAAACTTTCGATACATGACATTTTAGTTAAATATACGTGTCATAGGTTTAGGTTAGATCGAACATAACGCAAACCCTGAATTTTTATTACAATTACATTATGCAAATATTCAAAGCCTGAGTTTCAAACAGTCCAACTAGACCCTGACAGAGCTGTCGATTTTAAGAAGTTCAAAATAACAAAAACTGTCATAGACTATTACTTCAGGAAACTAAAGGAAGTTAAGGTTTTCTACTTTATTTATTCCCTTTATCTTCTGTGTACTAAAGTTTAAGGTGTGGAAAGTCAAATATTTTGAAAGAGATGTGGAGCACTTCGAAATCCCTGAAATAGCAACTTCTGATTCTTCCGTGAAAGTTTATGTTTATGAGGTTTGATTGCAGAGGGTCCAACAAAAATTTTTTTAACCTATCTTTATTGGGCCCTGAAAATATTTTTTTTGCAAAGATCGAAGTCGATGCACGTTGCGCGAAGCGATCATATGTAAGGTAAAATCTCACAAATTAACCTTAATCATTTAAACGTAATTAATAAACTTTACAGATGTTTACTACATCTAATAAGTTTTTCTGGAATTAACCAGACTGCCGATTGACTGTAAGGAAAATATTTTTGGAGCAGTTTCAGCAGTCTATAATTGCTTTAGACGTGCACAAAA